>NW_010156393.1:0-17115 GCF_000695765.1 Mesitornis unicolor
CCTTCCAACTCCTCATATTCTGATTCTGTGAACCTGTTGCTGGTGGGTCCTCACCTTGAATGTGGGATGGTTCCAAGAAGCTGTAGGAAATCATGGGGAAATTATTCGTTCGGACTTGAACCAGGGATGGATGTATGGTCAAGTTAGCTGTGTAATCCCTTTAACAGGACTTGAAGCAGACCTTCTGAAGGGCCAGCACCCAGCAGTGGTAGAGGAGATCATGGACTGCTGGATGGCTTTTGCCCTTTACCTCCACCTCTTGGTTATAACGATGGAGGCAGAGAGCCTGGAGCTGGATATTGGCACCAGGAGGCAGTGAAACCATAAAGCTGTCTTTAGAGGTGCAATAATGCTCCACAAAATGAGATGGGCTACAGAAACAGTCAGTGCCAGGTCTGTTTGAAAATGCCTTCCACTTCTTCCCACCCAGGAGGCAGAAATCTGCTGCACTGGAGAGATCTATTCAGGAATAAATCAAGAAAACCTTATTTTGGGCAATGCCTCCTTTCCCTCTCTTGGCCCGTTCTCTTTCCAGCAGCTCTCTTCCCCTAAATCGTGGTGAACACCAAAGCATCTCTCACTCCTGACCCTTACTGTCCTTTCCAAAGAAACATGTTCAGTCGGGGGTTTTGACAGGCTCAGTGCTTTAGCCCTCAGTGGCAGTTTGTATTTACGTAAGTGGAACACTAATATTTACTTAAGATTATACTGTATTTTTCATGACTGAAGGGAAGATTATGCTGCATGCTTTTTATATTTAAGAGGTGGGGAAAAGGGAATGGTCCCGTGGCTTGTCTAAAGGACCAAAGACTGTTCTGCTTTGCATTAAGTATGAAAATTAGAACAGAAAGGTAAGAGGGACCAGAAATAAAGCTGTCCAGAAGCAGTGGAAATGCAGGCTACTGTGATTTCTCAGGAAAAGCAACATGAATGGCAGAAGAAAAACCCTCTGGTTAGCTTAGACTTAGTGATTTGCTACAGGGACCTGGGTTAGTTTAGCATTAATAGGTGCTTCTGCATAAATAAGGTTCTGCTTGTTGTTACCTGTGCTCTTCCATCTCCTGCTGGGTGGGGACTGAGCTGTCATCCTCTATGTTTGTTCCTCCCAGGATTTCCCCTGTGCAGTTTTAAGCAGCTGCCATAGATTTACCCTTTTTTCATGGAGACAGAGCATCCGAGCCATATCCCAGAAGCATATTACAAACTGAAGAGTATAAATAATTATGTCAACATTTATATTAACAATATACCATATATTTGTTATCTATTGATATATAATTTTAATATATTATAATAGCATAGCAAAAAAGAGCCGCAGAAATATTAGAATAGTAAGGACTTGTAACTCGGAGACAAACATCTTTAACTCAAACATCACCGATAAATGCAATGTTTTGAACAAATTGATAGCAAACATTCCTTTTCAAAGTTAAAATATGTTTTGAGATCTACTCAGTACCCCTTTAATTATCATTTGTATAATCTAAGAGAGGAAATTCCCATATACTGAATGACGCAGACGTTATTTGTTCCAGGCAAAGGCAGGAAATCCAATGGTAAGCCTGAAATTCTACACTGGGCCATTTCTGTCGTGCCTCAACAGTAACGTGTATTGCACCAGTAACAGCCACCCAGGTATGGACCTGTGCAAGACACATCTGTGCCTCATCTGCAGAGGTTCTCAGCCTCTTTTAGGACTGAAATGAATGGGACTCTGCAGTGAAATTAAGTGGTGTTCAGTGCCTCACATCTTTTTTAGCCTCTGGGCCTTGGTTCTTCCTGGTCCCTTGGTGGCCCGGGCCGATGGCTGCTGCAAAAGGTCCATCCTTGCTCTGTTGTGCAATGGCAACCAAAGAAAAATCCTCCTTCCAGGCCTGTAATAATAAAGGACAAGCTCTGTTTGGATCATTCCCACCATACAGCGGGCAGGATTAGTTGCTGGGGCAAGCGCTGACATTGCCAGAACCAACTGCTCTGCAGATCCCACCAGTTGGGCCTTCCAAAGCTGGCGCTGCCATTGGCAAATTTAACCGCAGGCACCAAACCACTGGCACCAAGCAATCTGCTGGCAGTAACTGAAAAGTGAGGCTGGGCAGCTGTCCCTTTCGGAGAGAGGCCCTGGTGTCCTTCCACGCGAAGGATTTTCCTTGCCCACACAAACACGCTAACGACATTACCACCAGGTATTAGCAACGCCTTAAAACACTCGGGTAGAGACGAGGGATAGGAAAGCCCGGGCTGGTGCGTTTCTCCAGAGACCACACACGTGCTGTATTTATGAACCGAAGAAACAAAAACTGAGTTGTCTCCCTTTTATAAGAAAAATACCTGAATAACAGAACTGTGTGGTCTGGCAGTGCCTCCCTAGCCTTTGCTTAACTTACTGGAGAAACAAACACAACCTTCCTCAATTTTTATCACTTTGCTCGCATTTGTCTCCTGTTTAAGCTTTTGGGAGAAATCCCCCTCTAGTGCAGAGCTAAGATATGCCCCAAAAGACCTTTGTTGTGCAGGCGTGTAAAGTGAATTTACACCAAAATGTGTGCAAATTCAGACCAAGAGCATCTGCGTGTGCAACACGGAGGTGAAAACTTTGCCTGGGATGTCAGATACCATGGGGGTGACATGAGAAGAAGGCAGAAAGGGAGTTGATTCCTCGGAGACTGCCTGGGGCCGGCTGCAATTCCCGGTGGAATCAGATTAAGAGCGCACAGAGATGCTGTCGTGGCTCGCGATTCCGGGAGCGCCGAAGTCAACCTGCCAGAAATCTGAGAGTCTGGAATGCGCACTCAAATAAATATTTCTCCATAGGTATTTCTTTTGTCGGGCGGTTACACATCAAGTTGACAGGCCCACAAAGCAGCTCCCTGCTCCGGGTGTATCCAGGTTCTGGCTGTTGCTCTTCCATGATGGATTTTGTGGCTTTTCTGCTGGAGTCTTGGTCTCTCGTTGCTTGCCCAGCGAGAAAGGATGAGTGATGGATCTTGGGGTGGTCATGGGACGTTGTAGACCATGGGCTCCAACAGACAGGGCCATTGTGGAACCATGGGATGATAGAGGTGGGAAGGGACGCCAGAGTTTGTCGATCCAGCCCACACTCAAAGCAGATTCTCCTCCACAGAACTCAGCTCAGCACAAGCCTGACTTGCTACCCTATGTGCCCTTTTGGCAGCAAAAACCATAGCCAAGTGGCTTTTCACCTTTTTTGATCTGAAAGCAATTTCTTACAGCTTGTAGCTCCTGTTTGGTGATGTCAGTTAATTTATGTAAAGCCGATGGTTTAATTTTTGGCCCATGGTTGTGGCTGTTGTAATTGGTACCATCCCCAAGTGAACTTTAAGCTTAGTTTCTACTCACATCTCTATATTACCAGATATCCACATGAGACTTGTCTGCTTTTGTTCTGCTAGATACTGTAACTGCTCTCTAGACATTCCTGATTTCCATATGCTGGGTATATGTATAGTCTTCCACTTCAGAAACAGCCTGTCAACTTGAGCTAGCAGCATTTTGGGGTTTATGGATCCTGATGGGCAGTTCTGATGCTTCCCACCCCATGCAACGACATGTGCATAGTTAACTTAGTGTTCAGGCCGAGCTTCTCTATTGACACTTCCACCACTAAATGAAATGCACGTTTGGAGTTAATGGCATTGATTTATGTATAGCCTTCCACTTCAGAAACAGCCTGACACTTGAGCTAAGGGACTGTCAACTTGAGCTAAGCAGCATTTTGGGGTTTATGGATCCTGATGGGCAGTTCTGATGCTTCCCACCCCATGCAACGACATGTGCATAGTTAACTTAGTGTTCAGGCCGAGCTTCTCTATTGACACTTCCACCACTAAATGAAATGCACGTTTGGAGTTAATGGCATTGATTGGGATTTTTTTTCAAGGAAAACAACTTGTTGGGATGTGAGGTTTTTATGTCTGTGAGGAGAGAGCCAGTCGCTAGCCTTGCACTGTTTTTGGAAAGGATCCACTTGGCCTTGTCCTCCAAGTTGTGGAATGAGTGTGTCACAGCTTTCATTTTTCAGAAATATTTCATATCTGGCAGAGGAGACCGGTCAGCAGATCCCGCTAAACAAATCTGTTATGAAATCCACACACAAGCCTGGACCAGGGAAAGGGAGCTCTGCACTGAGATGCCCTCACCCTCTGCACTGGGGGAAACAAATTAAATGGGGCAAATGCAGTGATAAAATATAGTAGGAATTATATTGTGTGTATAATCAGGCAGTTGCACTGGGGGAAACAAATGAAATGGGGCAAATGCGGTGATAGAATATAGTAGGAATTATATTGTGTGTATAATCTATGGCCTCCATACATGGTCCATGGCTTTTGTACGTGGTCCATGGTTGTGCTCTGTGCTGGCTTGCTCTGCTGTGATTGTTGCTTGATAAGGTTAGGAGGAATCTATTTTAAAGGGTAATTTCTTCTTGATAATCACCAATGGGTTGCTTTTATTTAGTGGGTTGGTTTTTATTCCAGTCATGAAGGAAAAATGAGTGATGCATGCTATGTCCTAACTTACAGTCCCATCCATAGAAGGGAAGCAGCTGAGCCTTTGGGAATGATATTGGGATCTAATTTATGCAGGATTAAAAAGGCTAATCATGAGGAAAGAGAAGAGGTATCCATACCAGCCCTTTATAAATTGTATAGGTCTATTAGTGACAGTACTTTACTGGCCTACAGGTGCTCTCAGCTTTGCAAACAGAACAGATGGAATATGACCAAATTTTGAACAAACTTGTGGTTTTAGACGAGTTTTCTTTGGCAGACCTTTTGCAGAAAGTAAATAGTTGATATTCATGTCAGATTGTTACCGCTCTTTGAAACAAGCAGGTTAGGAAGCAATTCTGGTGGAGTTTTGAGATGTGGGTGCAAGCAGCTTCAGTCAGTCCATCATCTGAGCTGTCCTACTGCTACAGCGGGAAGGCAAAGAGTGTAGAAAGGAAATCATCCGGCGTGGTAGAAGGTTGCTGGAGGATGCTCAGTGTTCTGGTCCAGGAGCATATCAGACGTGGTGTCTGTCCTTCCACTCTCGTAAGTGGTTAAGCCCCATAATGTCCTTGTACCTGGTTTTCTGAATTCTGAGATGTGAATAACCCTCGCTTCATGGTGTGCTTCACGGGCAAAAAGGTACCATAGAAGTATCTGCAGTTTTCATGAAGATGAAGTATAGAGCTGATCAACTGCTAGAAGGGATAACTCTTCCTACCATTCTTCTGGTAGTAATATCCAGCTTTCGTGAGCTTGATCCAATTTGGATTTAGGGCTAACACAGCTGAGGCTGGAGTCAAACCAGGTCAGAGCCAAAGCTGCAAGCCAGCGAATGCTGTTTGGGAGCTTGTGTGCTCTAAGGAGCTTGTGCCTTTGCCCATGAGCTTGCCTGCTGCCTGTGTGGTTCTGTGGTGGCCTGAGTTATGACTTCAGAAAGTAGCTGAGAATGAATGGTGTTATTTTTCCACAGCTCATTAAGTCTCCAATAAGTGACTCGCTGTGTTGCTTTTGGGAGGATGTTCTGCGGTTGCCGAGGAGAAGATGGCTAATGTGTTTATTTGTGTGTTGCAGTTTGGAAAATTCCTGAAGTTGTGTTTCTTTCTGTGTCAGCTGGGGCCTCGGTTGAAGGTGGTGCTGTGGAGGTTGCCAAAGCTGGTGAAAGGGGAGGCAGGCAGCAGGGGGAGAGGGCTTTCCCCTCTCTGTTATCACAGATACAATGCCTACCTCACCTTGCACCGCATTCACACACCAGGCACCTCATCCTTGTCTTCTGATGGGGGGAGACATAGCTCCTGAAAAATATCAGTTGACAGAAGTTTAGTGGAAGATGCAAACCGAATCAAAAGCTGTGGCCTTCGAGACTCAATCAGGGGCAAATACGATGTGTTTGGTGTTATCCAAGTCATGTTCTTGCCCAATGAAAGGTAAGAGTCGCAAGTGTGCAAAGCCATTCCACCATACCTGTACCTCTACTAGGAAAGCCACAACCTCCAGAAACACACACAAAACCACACAGTGTCTGCCTCTGCGACGCTTTTCTCTTCCAAAATCTCCTGCAGATGTTAATTGTTACCTTGTTTTGCGTAGACTGAAGCTGAGTGGGCGAAAATACGTCTACCCATAGAGTTGCAGTCTTCTCATCCTCGGCCTTTGGGCAGACACAGGAGCTGATTTCTTGGCAACATGAGGCAATGTATGAAATCAGCCTTTTACTGTCAAATTCGCCAATATTTCATGGCATGCTGCAGTTAATTGACACAGTAGACCTGCAATTTCACACATAACAGCTCACACATTACTAAGCAAACAGCAGTAATTCAGAAACTGCAGCTCTTACAAAATGAGATCATGTCCCTTCCACTCCTAACACAGCATTTCTGTTCTGCACTGGCCTGACACACAGGTGAAAACAGTCTCCTTGTTTTATGCCGTTTTAGCAAGAGCTGAGAATAACCAGCGCTCAGTTGGGAAGCGAAATGTTTCCAAGAACAAAGGCAAGGGGTTTAGTCCAAAAACCAGCGCAGCAAACTTAAACTAAGGCTGTGCACAAGGCCTAGGACACGGTTTTATCTTCAAAGCAGCATTGATGTGGAGTTGCTAATAACTCTCATGGTTTTTATCGTAAGATATTGGCTTTTCCTCAAAGCTTCAAACTCTGGAATCACATAATGATGAGGAACAGCCAGTGTTAATGAAGTGAAAGTAGAGTATGACCTCCAAGGCCATATCCTAAATAACTTGCTTCTGGTCATCTGTGGAGTGGCACCTTGCTTCTGTCTTATGAATCAGTGTGATCCGAAGCTCCTTTCTGATAGGACAGTGGAAATTGGGCGATAAAACGATAAACTGCAAGTTTGTCCGGAGAATGAGCTTTTCCAGCACATGAGGGAATGTGATGGTGTTTACCATCAAGAGATGACTGGAGGCCAGTTGGACACAGAGTTCGGTGTCAAAATATGATGGAGAACTGAGCACCATTTATGGAGGCTTTGAAAGGAATAAACAGGAAAGCAAACGTCAGAGGGGGAAGGAATTTGCCTTCAAAATGGATGGCCTCCAAAGCCATCTGCTCACAGTCTAACCATGATAATGATTTATTGTCTCCTTTGGGCTGACTTTAACCTCGCTTGGCTGCCAAATGCAGAGTATGGGCCTGCCTTGCCCCAGGGAACACACAGTACGAAATACAGACTCGCAGAGGAGATGACAACCGGAGAGCGAGCATCGGAAAGGAGCTGATCTTGCCAGGTACGGATCTTTGTCTGTCTGGGAGGAATCTGCCCCACTTGAATCCAAAGTGGCTTGGAAACTTGGTGGCCTTCAGCAAGTTGCGAGCAAATTGCTCTCAAAACCAAACTGGGAAATCAAAGCCACATTTGAAGGTAAAACGGTGCCATTTTTGTGAGTGGTTATTGGGTGGAATTGAGGCACTAAAGATAATTCATTAACTTACCCACTGTAACTGATGTCTATGTTCTAGGAATATATCCCATACATGTGGCCGTATCAAACCATGTGAGCACTTCTGATAGGTACTTGAGTACCTTCCTGGGAAGGGGAAATGTGGCAGAATAGCAAGTTATTGGGAATTAAATGTTACCAGAGCAGCATTTCTGACTGCTTATTTCACTCAGTGCTTATTACCATGGACTTCTTCCTAATGAGGAAACCGAAGTTTGTAGAAATGTCTGAGTAAGGGGGCAAGCCATGCAGTGAACTGGGATCCTGAGGGCTGTAAATAAGAAAAGGGTTCGTATTTCTACCATGTATACCCTGGTGTATTCACATAACTGTGGTAGTCAGCCAGTATCTCATGCTTAAAAGCATATAGTAGAAATAGAAAAGGTCCAGCAAAGACTAAGAGGTGTAGTCAGAAGGATGCAATTATATTGTATAAAGAGAGGTTATATAGACTATGACTGTTCTGCTCAGATGAAAGATTAATGAAGGAGAAAATAAAAGTCTATAAAATCACATGAAGCAGAGAAAAGGAATAAGGAAGACACAATTTCTTGAAATCCGTAGCAAAGGAGTATCCAGACCCCAGGACAAGGCCATTTCCCTGCACTGTCATGTGTTGACAAGACGATTTCAGAAATGCAGCCAACACCCTCGGAGAACAGAGTGGGAGAAGCACGTAAGCCTGGCTTTGCCCAAAGTGAATCAAGATGATATTCATTCCAGGAAATTTGTTTTCATTCACTGGAGAATTTAATTAGCCATGGAAGGAACTCTAATTACGCCGAAGAAAAAAAAGTCTTGGGACGCATGTGACTGAGCGCAAGTCGTTTTCTATTGTTCCGAAAGTAAACACTGGAGGCCTAGGCAATTTTTAGATCATCTGAGATGGATAAAGTTGATTCAAACTTTAAAAAAAAAAAAGAAAAGGCTATGAAGTATTTCCCATGACCGTGGTGCCGGCATCTCCTAGCAAGTACACGCTTGCTAGCCAAAGGACAGCTTCACCGCGTTTGAAAGGAGCCGTGATCGGATCACAGACAGTGATTTCCTTGGGATAACCCCTCGGGAATGTGGGGCAAACTCTTACTTTGTCTCTCTTTTTCTTCAGAAGCAGGTATTCCTTGGCAAGCAAATGGGCCAGGCCCGCAAAACAAGCAGGCAGTGGAGATTTGAGGATGCCGCGCATTAAAATGCTTAGAGTCTTTATCATGAGGTTTGAATGAGTTTACTTTGGAAAAATCAAAGTCTAGGTTCCTCATTTGCTTTCCTGGCCTCATTGCCAGCTATAACCCTTCAAAATTTAAGACTTGAGACCCCAGAAGAATGATATCGCATTAATAATATATCGCATTCATAATAAATAACATTCAAGCTTGTGCTGTAAGGCTCAACAACCCTGCTCAGGGCAAGTTGCTTTGCTTTCCAATGCCTCAGTGTTTTCTTCTGTAACTAAGGCAGAAGAAATCCTTACTTGCCTTATAGCTGTGCATGTGAGGCTTAATGAGTCTTGATTAATGCTATCAAAGCGCTTGGAGATCTTTGATAGGATAAGAAGCTTCCCAAATGCCAAACAGGGCTCTTTCCAGATGAGTTAGACCTAACTCAATCCCTCTGAGAGCACACAGATGGTGTTTCCCTTGGTAATATTGCTGAATTTTGGCCATGAGGAGAGCTCTTTGGTTCTTGGCTACAGGCTCGTGTAAGACAAACATCCTGAGGCTGGTGACCATCTGGAAGGCTCTGATTAGTGGCAACATCTGCCTTTAGTCTCTGGACACCAGATGGCAGAAAACAACTTAGTAGAGTGTCCGGGAAACCCAGGCTAACCCAAAAGATCTGTTCTTCTGTAGCTAAAGCAACATTTTAAAGTCAATTGCTCTGTAGTGCATGCTACGGGGTCCTGCGAGTGGCTGTAATATCATGCAAGGTGAATACACTTAGCACATGAGAGATGGAAACTCACCTAAGGGAAACATTGTGTTATCTAGAAGGTAGTCTGGTTCACTGAGTTATTCTTTTTAATGTCTGCATCATCATCTTTGCACTCAGATGAGACAAGGAATTCACTGGTAGCAGTGAAACTTGTTTATGAATGTACGAATACCAGAGGAGACAAGTGTCTGTTCAAATGTCCTTTTCTCTTTGACTCTCTGCTTTTCCATTTAGAAGTAGTGAATGCATTAAGCTCTAGAGCAAGAGGACATCTGAAGATTAATGACCTCATTAATGTTTATAAATTTGTAAAGGGCAAGTGTCAGGAGGAAGGAGCCAGGCTCTGCTCTGGGATGGCCAATGCCAGGACAAGGGGCAATGGTCCCAAGCTGGAGCACAGGAGGTTCAAGCTGAAGATGAGGACAAAGTTTGTGAGTGTGAGGGTTATGGAGCATGGCCCAGGCTGCCCAGAGAGGTTGTGGAGTCTCCTTGTGTGGAGACACCCAAAGCCCTGGCCGTGTTCCTGTGTGACTGCTCTGGTGATCCTGCTCTGGCAGGGGTTGCACTGGGGGAGCTTTCTAGGGCCCTTCCAACTCTTCACATGCTGGGATTCTGTGAAAAGCTCTTATGTTAAGAGCAAAGAGCATTGCTTAACAAACTTGGTGGCCTTTTCAAACAGATGAAAAATAAATGGGAGTGGGTGGGAAGAGTCAAGGTTCAGGTAGAAAGCAGAGGTGCAGAGGAGATAAATTATGTTGAACTCAGGTGCTAGTTTTTGTATCCTGGCTACATTATGCTTAGCAGAGATGCTTGAATCTTAGCTGCAGTTATCAGGTGCCACCTTCCACTAATGGGCTTTGGATCAATTAATGAATTGTGGGCTTCATTAATTATCGATTCCATCAGAGCAGGCGACAATAAACACAATGTCCTTGGTGTCTGTTGGATGGGATGGTGGGGTGGCAATTAGCATTAGCTGCATCGTTAGCAGTTCTCAGATCAGGCCAACAAGGCTGGGGTTTTTCCAGGCCCAAATCTTTACAGCAGATCGGATGGGAGCTGACCACCCACTCTCACTATGCTTTATTTACACAGGAGCAGTAATCCGGATTGCCTCAGCATGGATATGGGGAGGGATGCATACATTGGCCTCCGGCTGTGCTTAGTTAACCTCTTCCCAGCCATTGCTGGGACCAGTCCTGCATCTTAGCATCAGAAATACAGGGAAATCATTCTGCTACAGCAATGCTGGCAGGGGGAGAAATGCAAAGGATTTGCAGGGTTCATTTGGTTGGACGTGGGCAGCTGGGCCTTGGGGTACCGGGGTCCCCTGCACAGCCTGGTTTGGGGCCATTCAGTACACCAGGACTTGCTATCTCCAAACACTATTCGAAATTCTCCTCTGATACGAGGCCTGTGAGATCAGGATCCAAATCTGCTTTAGCTCCTCCTGGGTGTTTAATCACAATCCTTCCTTTCTGAAAAGCCTTTCTGCTGTACCTAGCAGGGGCTCATTAAGGGATGTCTTTGCAAACAGAGTTTTTGTCCTGTGGCCAGATTTAAACCTCCGTATTTTTTATTCTCTCACATCTACAACCGAGAGCAAACCCGTTCCAAATTAAAAACACGCTGGTGCCCTCGTATGTGGGAATTGTGCACTGCTGACTGCACAGGGAACCCCTGCAAGATTTTATAGGGTCCTTTTTCTCCTGGTTGTTCAGGCTCCTTGTTCACATTCCTGTCCCTTACATTCCTCTTTCTCGTATATTTTGAAATAAGAAGAGTTTATTTCTGTGCTCACTGCAGAGATGAACCCTTAACAAAAAGGAGCCGAGTGTTTTATGGTTTAACTCTTCATCAGCAGCCATGGGCTTCCACTGCTTTGCTGTGGTTGGGCAGATGTTATCTTGTCCCCTTTTTGACTTTAATTCTTGCAACTGCAACAGCAGAGAAAAAGTGGTTGTTCTTCAGCTGCGTATTTTGTTTTGGTCTGGGTTTGTTTGGGTTTTTTTGTAGGCTTTTAAAAAGCAGCTTGCACACAGAATTCGAGACAGGGAAAATGCGTACTAGGTTTGACGACCGCAAGGTGATGCTCTTTGATGCTTTCTGTTGTTTCACAGCTTTTGCGAGTAAGTACGCTGGCGGGAAAAAAAATAAATTGGTTTCATTTAATATAGTGGAGTTGCTCAAAAAAATCACTCAGCTGGCCAAGCGGATCAATAATTTCTGCTTCTTGGCAGAGGAAATGATGAATCAAACACTGACCTATTCCCTCAGCACCCAAACTCCCTTCGTTAACAAATTATTTTTCATCAAAGATAGCCCCCTGGACTAAGCACACGTACACTTGCAAATGCTGGGCCAGCAGGACAGGATTAGGCCCCGTATGCACCATCCAGGCTGACCTAGGATGCAGTTCCCTGCTCTGTGATGAATGTCCCAGCCCTCTGTGGGTTGGGCTCAGACTGAACATTGCTGTAACGTCGTCTTTGTTGGTTTAATTCTCTAATAACATATTTCAGCGAGCAATGCAGCCAGACTGGAGCCATAACCCAGAACAGCAGCTGGCATGAAAAACTCTACTGTATTTCTGACACTGGGGTCTTTTATAGTGAGGGTAGGATGGTTTCAGCACCAGTGCAATTGCAACCAAGTATTAAATATCCCAATTAGTGCAATTCACAGTTATTGACAACGCTGTTTTCTTTCCAACATTCCCCAAGGACAAGTAAATGCTCTGTGTGAATCCAAAAGCTTCAGAAAGAGGAGGCGTTCATCAGGGGGATGCTGCAGTGTTTAACATCTGGATCTCCAGAGGGAAACAACATAGCTGCAGGAAGATGCTGGGTTTCAAGAGTTAAAAAATGACAGTAAAAAAATAAATCATAACTGTCTTTTAAATAAACATCAGCATTACTGATCCAGTTGTTTATGAGACTCCGTTCCGCCCCATTTCACTGACAAAAGCCAAGTGAAATTAGCGTTTGAAGCCTGAAAAGCAATGGAAAGACATAGGCCTCGCATGAAAGGGGAAGCAGTGAAGTAAACAAACTCTGATTGCAGGGAAGGGGTTGTGTGTTTGCTTAGAAAGAAATCAGTGAATCACAGGTTGTTTTCGGTCGGGAGGAGAACGAACACACTGAATAATTCGAGGACTGGGGACACCAAGACACTTCAAGACCCAAGTGCTGTGGCTGTGTGGCCTAAGGGCCTGGGCCCAGCTTTGGGGCCTGGGTAGGACCGTGAAAACGTGGCTCAGCTCTTTGGTTTTGCTCCTGATGGGCAACATCAGCAAGTTCCCTGTGGTCTGTTAATTTTTGAGGCTTAGATTGAGTTCAACATCATGCTGACATGGTTATGGTGTCTTCCTGGCTTGTGGCAAGCTTGTAGAGCAGGAGACGAAGCTTGAACCTGGGGGATGAGGTGGAGTTGCCATCTTGGTCTCCTTCTGCCTCAGCTTCCCTCCGAAATTTCTCTGTAGCACTCACCTTTTTAGTAGAGATACTGAGGATAGGTTGAGCCTGGGAAGTTCTCTGGTGATGGGAAACCAGTTTAGTACCTGAGCTAAATGGAAATAGCTCCCTTCAGCTCCTGGTGTTGATAGAAGAACTGGCCTAGCACTTCTAACCCTGCCTGCAAGGACAGGACCTTCCACTTCGTACCTGTTCAGTAATTTCTCTGAACCTGACCTTTTCCTTGATGCTGAATAACTCCACTCCCAACTCAGCCTCTTGCAATTCCCCAGCCAAGGAATCTGTAGCCACGTCCAACCTGC
Organism: Mesitornis unicolor; assembly: GCF_000695765.1. Taxonomy (NCBI): domain Eukaryota; kingdom Metazoa; phylum Chordata; class Aves; order Mesitornithiformes; family Mesitornithidae; genus Mesitornis; species Mesitornis unicolor. The sequence continues at coordinate 13,180 of NW_010156393.1, forward strand.
TCCTGGCTGGGCCTTTTCTTCAAAATTGCATTTCCTGGGCCATGAAGAAATCCCTGGTCAATTGGAACCCAGGCCTGAATGTGGAAGGGGAATGGAGTGGGAAGAAAGGAAATTGGGGCCTTTGATCTCTTATTTCATCTGGAAGGCATTGAGAGCCGAATGCTGTTGAATAAACAAGCTGTCAAAGGTCGGGAGTGAACAGATCCACATGGATTGGGTGGGGTGCTCTCTGCACAAGCGACGTGGAGCTGATGCAAGGCAAGCGGCGGGATGTTTCCCAAGCCTTCCCCTGCCTGCTGATGTAAGCTCTCATCTGCCTTATGCCCTGGCTAAGGCTGATCCCTGTGCATGCTACGGATTGAGTGGAGGCAGACTTGCTGTTAGTCCTGGGATAATGAACATTGGAAGAGACCTCTGGAGGTCTCCAGCCCACTCTACTGCACCAAGAAGAGTCAGCTTTGGGGACAGACCAAGTTAGACAGGGCTTTATCCAGTTGGGTTTTGAAAACCTCCATAGTTTGGAGACTGCACAACCTCTCTCGAGAACCTCTTCCAATAATTGACTGTTTGCATGATGAAAAAAATTATTTTAATCCAGTTTGAACCTCTTTTATTTCAATGTGCCTGTTGTCTCTTGTTCTCCTGCCATATACCGCTGTGAAGTGCCTGGATCTGTTGAACGTGTTCCTGTGTGACTGCTCTGGTGATCCTGCTCTGGCAGGGGTTGGACGGGATGATCTTTCCAGGTCTCTTCCAACTCCTGATATTCTGTGATTCTGTGATTCTCACAGGTATTGTAAGCTTGCTATTAGCAGCCCACTTCCTTGGTAGTGCAGGGAGAGTCCCGTGCAGTCCTCCAAAAGCAAACAGTGCAGAGAGCTGTTGCTGGTGCACTGTAATGGGGATAAAGTTCCTCTTGTCACAGCTGGAATTCAAGTCAAGGTCATTTCACCCCGTCAAGTCCCTCCTTTTCATCTCAGTCCTTCCCCAAACAGGCATCTGTCTCTCTGGTGACCCCAGGACTTAGGACAACTGGCACAGGACATCCCTGCCTCAGTGGCTGATTCCACCCCGTTGCAATATTTATGTAGTTCTTGCTGTCTCTCACTCTTTGGGACCCTGGAGCTTCCTGATCACAGCATTTCATTTGTCTCAGGTTTTAGAATTTATTTCGGTGACTCCAGTCCTGATGTCTGAGACGGGCTGAAAATAGTAACTCAGTCTGATCTTATCTGCAGCTATTAGAGACTTCAATTATATCCTCCCGGGACTCTCTGTTACTCCTAAGAAATTAGATCTTGCTTATTGTTTTCTTACCCCTCTCCCTCTCCTCATAAACCTTCCAGCTGTGGGTTTTGCTTTGATGAAGCTTTTCAGGAGCCAGATTGGACTTTTACAAAGTGCAAGATAACCGGGTGCTTCCCAAAGCCCAGCCATGCCTGGATCCCAAAGGTCTTCGATAGCTTGGGAAAAGGTAACGTTATTATCCATTTACTGAGAGAGAAATTGAGGCATAGAGTAGACATTACTTTTATTTTAAGATCTATTTCTGTTGGAATAATGGATATAGAGCACGTTAAGACCGTTGCAGACCACAGTTTGGCCAGCATGCCCATGGCTACAGACAAATCTCATGGTAGGCCCCAGCAGTCCTGACTGCAATTCATTGGCCACTTCTTCCTTGCTGGAAGGCAAGTCAGAGAAGAAAGATAAAACCCCACCAAACATCTCCTTAGCCTACAAAAATCAGGGATTAGGAATGCTAAAGAAAGCCAGAATAGCTGTAACTTTCCTAAATTCTTGTGCACAGCAGCTCCTCCTTGGGAAAATCCCTGTAGGGCTGAAGATTCCCCTCATGTTCTTTGCAGGCAAGGTTTGTTTTTCGGAAGGGACCCAGAGAAGCCACTTGCTAAGGACTATGAGAGGCCAGCTGCAAATTAGGGCAGAGACAGCTGAGAAAATGGCACACGCAATTGTGCAGCACGTAAACATCTGAGGAACTACAGAAAATACCAGAATTAATCTCAGTCTGGGTCAGCTCCTGGCCTTCTTGATCTTAGCGGAGCCACGGATTCAGGCCTGGAGCTCAGCGCGGCACATTTATAGGGGTGGTTTTCCAGTGCGCAGAGCACTTGTTTTATTGAGGTCAAGGCATGGAAAGAAGGACAAATATATTAGACAAGATAAGATCAGGAAGATTAGACCCAAACCTCCAGTTCTTAGCACCTCAATTGCTGGTATGTTTGCAATCAAGATCTGCTATCTCTGGCTTGGGTCCTTCCCTAAAGTAAATACATAAAGTAAATATTTGTAACTCTTGTGGCTAGGATCTGTTCTGGATAAATGTTTTTGCAGCGTCTTGTGCTGTGATGCTTCAAAGCCAACTGGAGCCATTTGGCACCCCCCCAAATCAATTGATCACTGGCAGCGACAACAACCTTTTCCTTTATTTAAAAAAAGGCCGTTATTAATTTTCCAGTCCCCTCTGGTGCTTGTGTACATTGCACCAGAGGCTCCTTATGTGGAATTTCTCCACTTGTCCCGACGCTTTAAATCTCAATTCTGCACATCAGCCTGTCGCCAGGAAAATAAACAGATGCTGTAACGAGACTCACGTTCCCTGGATCTTGGCTGTCAAGCAAAGCAAGGGAGGACGTGGACCACCAGAAGGTGGGGCTTGCGGCCTTAAATGTTCTTTAGCCTCCCTGGCACCTTGCTATGCATTGGGCAGAGGTGACCGCCTCAATGTCCCCAGGAACCAGGGCCAGAGCCATCAGCAAAGAGTGGGCAGCAGGGGGTGGGCGTGCGGGCTTGTGGCTTTTGGAGCGTTCATCAAAACACGAAGCAGTGTCTAGATTTTTTTCCACATTTTTCTCCCCCCCCCCATGCTTTCATTGAAACCGAGAATAAATTAAGGAGGAAAAAAAAAAAAAGGAGAGGATGTGGAAAATACGGCTGAAATTTGGATTTGTCTGGAGACAGGACTTGACCCTCGGAGCTGCTCAGTATTTCCCTGGAAATTCAGATTAAAGTCCCTCGCTGGGGAATTGTTTCACTCAGTGGGTGCTGTGCAGAATTAATAAGGCCTTTGGGATCTGACTCAGGGCAAATATTTATTTCCCCTTCAATAACACTTAAGTATTGACAACTCGATCCTTAACCCTGCTCTTACAAAATTCCTCTAGCACTCCCTAAATTTCAGCATCAAGGGGATGTTTTCATCAAAGATAATGAGTAATTAGTTCCCCGTCCCAGACAAGACTCACCTGAGAAGCTCCTAGAGTCAATCAATGCGTTGATAATTTTTAATAGGCTTCATTTCTACATATCCTTCAACCCACCCAAAGGTTCAAGAAGGAGCCACATGTAGACATCCTTTGGAACCGAATTCTTTGAATATTTTGGGGGTTTTGCTTAAGAAAAGGAAATTTGACAACTCCAATCAATTTGACAACTCCCATCAATTGCATTTTTAGGTGATGAAACCACAGGGAAAAAAAAGAAATGATTGAAGCGACGTGGGCCATGGGGACTGGGGGTTTGGGGTTGTTTTGACCTTTTCTATTAAAAATGTCCACTTCATTGAAAAGCTATTTCTCTTCCACCTGCCAACCCACTCCCCCAGCAACAACAAAGCCCTTTGATGTACAATTTTTGGCTGGTTGAACCACAAACGCACGAGAGACAAGAAAAAGTCATCCGAAGCTTTTGGCAAATCGTGGCTGCATTTTTTTCCCATAACAGGCACATTTATTTATCTCTTCATAATCCCACGTTATTGTAGCTCCCAAACGGTGTCCAAACTTCGCTATCGCGCTTACCATCGGTTTTTTTTCGGTTAATTTGCTTTCTCCGTTTTTTTCTGGGATTCCAGAAAGGTTGAAAATCTGGGTGAGCATTATTAATAATTTCCATCATTTACAATTTCACAGAATC
>NW_010156394.1:0-4937 GCF_000695765.1 Mesitornis unicolor
TTAGTTCTATTTAGCTCAAACCAGGACATATCCCCATGAGCAGTAAAGGTTTTACAATTCAAGGCATTTTTTAAAGAACAAATCTAATGGTAGTCTAATCGTGCCAGGTCTGGTGAGTATGGTGGATGTGGTAACACATCCCATCCAAGCTGCAACAATTTTTGACACGTGACCAAACTTGTATGTGGTCTAGCTTTATCATTGAGAAACACACCTTTGCGATTCACCAATTCTGGATGCTTCTGTTTGATGGCATCATTTAATTTATGTGGTTGATGACAGTACATTATCCAAATTCATGGTTTGGTTCCTTGGAAGCAATGCAAAATACACAATACACTTGAAATCCTACTAGTCTGACAGCATCACTTTCCTTCTGCTTTTGAAGTACTTTGAGCTGGTTCATCACGCTTGGTCCATGATCTTTTTTGTTTGTCATTGTAGACAATCCATTTTTCAGTGCTTGTTATCATACATTTCAAAAATGGATCATTTTCTTCATATTTCAGGAGAGAATCTCAGATGTCAATACATTTATTGAGGTTAATTTCTTTGAGTCCATTTGGTACCCAAATATCAAGCTTCCTAATGTACCCAAGTTGTTTTAAATGATTTTCAATGCTTGATTTTGTTATGTTAAGATTATCAGCAATCTCTTGTGTAATTAAATGCTGATTGTATTTGATGAATGCTTTCATTTTGTTGTTATCAACTTGAATTGGCCTTCTTGAGTGTGAGGGATTTTTAACATCAAAATCTCTGGACTAAACTAATTCTAACTAATTCAAACTAATTCAAACTAATTCTGTACTGGCATAGATTTAAGGCATCTTCACCATAAATATCACATAACTTTTTATGAGCTTGCACAATGGACTTTTTGTTTTTAAGTAATGCAACAAAATATGATGAACAAGTTCCTTTTGATTTACCATTTTGAAATCGACATCGAATAAATAATTGTAAATGAACTAAAACAAGTTTGAACTGTCAGCTGCCAAGTTACATAATGAATTTGTGGTTTAAAATTAAGTCAGTTACATTTCAAGACGTGTATGTCCATCTATTAAAAAAACCTGCAATTACTTTTTGGATAACCCAATATTTCTGTAATAATAACTGAAATAGCCTTTAGATATTTCATAAATTTACTAATGGACTTTTAGTCAGGTCTAAATATTTGATAGGAACATGCTAATTGTGAAGTACTGTTCATTTGCCTCATTCTGATGTTCCACAAAGGCAAGTCTTGGTTAGTTACCAATTTTCATTCAGTTTTGCTACTGCTGTTGTCAGAAGTTGATCCACTAGGCAAGATTCATTTCACTTTGAAAGTGTTTCTTATTGAAAATATTTTCAATATATGAAGACATTAGCTCAGTTATTTGTATATGACCTTAGCTTTCACATTTTCTTTCAATATAGGCAAGAAAAAGAATATGCATACTGAAATTGTTCATAAATACACGCTTTTATTCCACTAAATCTCTCTACAAATTTCAAATGTCTTTGCCACACATATGCTCTTTTAAGTGTAGAGTTACAATTCTTGTCCCTCTGTTTCTCAATTCTAACATGGGGATAATCAAAGATGCATACAACACAATGGAATTTTGAACATAATTATATTCAAGTATGAAATTGTGATACAACAGTAACAGGAAAGTATATAAGTAGTTTAATTATGTTATGCAGGTGGAAAAAGGGGAAAAGAATGCAGAAATTAAAGATGACTTCAAGTAGGACATCCATTGGGTGGAATGTGAATTAAAAGCTAATTAATATTAAGTGTTACAAATCAAATAATCTCATTTACTATAATAAATGTATGAAGCATATGAAGTGCTCACATGCTGTTCATGTATGTTGATCTGTGATCTTTCAGTAATACAATTTTGTGAAAATGGCATGTTATATAAAATGTTACTTTTATGAATTTTCAGCTTAATAGGCTAGTTATGACTGACTGCCAGAGCCTTGGAGTACAGCTTATCATATAAAGAAAGATTTTTTTCTGCTTGGAATTTCTTGCGCAGAAGCTATTTCAGTAGCAGTAATCATTAGGAGCTAAATTCGACATTCAATTACATCTATACCCAAATAGAATTCCACTAGAATTATTGCATACCTGCATATATATGTACAAATACAACATAAATTTGATTGCATTGCTTTGTTTGGATGTTGCTAAGGAAAATTTACTAGCTATGATTCCAAGAAAGTGCATTTTGAATCCTTGGACTGAAGCCAAGATACTACTATCATGTAAGACCAGCAGGAGGAGTGGATGTAAAGGGAGGAGTGTGAACTTCAGTTAGCTCCTTTTTCTCATGTCTGCAAACTGATGGTCCCGTTTTCCCTCTGTATCTTCGGAAATAGGAAAAGTAACTCCCACAACTTGTTAGCTTACTGCATGGTGTTGCATCAGTGCATTTTAGTTGAGGGGCAAAGAATGGTGAACTCATACCATGCCACTTCTCTGAGAATTAAATGAATAATTTCAAAAATCAGATGAACACTCCTCCTGCTCCCTAATTTTCTGTAGTATGTGAAATTAAAGCAAATTCATATAACCAAACTATACTACATGGATTAGAGTCTAAATTGTATCAGTTGCTAACACTCACTCATTTGAAGAGAGTAACATAAACTGAATTCAATTGCTGTCACAGCCATGGGATTGTGGCTAAATTTACGTTGTGGACCCTGAAGAAACAGAAAGTATGGTTTCTTTGGAACCATTTTAACAGCGGAAGAAAAAAAATAAAGGAGCTACCAAGTCTGCAGAAACAATGTGAATACTGGGCAATGTGTAATCTTTCTCCTTTTCCTATCAAATAGGAATCATGAATGGGTGTTCTCTGATGTACCACTTTGGAGAGAGGTCTTCCTCCATAGATGTGCTTGGGAAAGGGGACTATGAATTTGTTGATTTTATGAAATGTGTTGTGCAGCTTCAGCTGGTACTGATTCTCTTTAAAATAAGAAAATAAACATTTTGCCTACCTCTCTTGACTTCAAGAGAATAACTCTACAGATTGATTTGACACTCTGATTTCATTACTTTATCATACCCTGGAATTTGTGCTTCATCTGAAATAGTGCTTTATTCAGCCTACCCCAGCAAGACGTAACTGGAATTAGGTGTGAATTGAACTGCTTCCTCAAGGAATATCAAGCCAAGTAGAACACTATGGCTTTAATCAGCTACTAATGTTTCATTTGTGGTTCCAATATTAAATTATTACCCAGGAGGCTATATCAGACACTTAATAATCTTGTAATGAAATTCAGTAACAGTGTAGTAATACAGAGCAGAGAAATCAAGCAAGATGTAACTCCTGTAGAGAAAAGGGGCCCAAGTGACTGTCATTGCTTAATGTACTGTGGTGTCCCATAGGGAGGAGATTACAGAGAAAACTTTCCACCTTGATGATGGTGATTAATGCTAGATAGTTCAACCAGGTCTAGATTTTGAAACTTATATCTGTGTAAAGTTTTGCTCAATTTGTGTGCTTTCTGACGTTTCTGTCTTAGGAAGGTATAAAAAAAAATCTCTTTAAGGAAAGAAGTCAACTCAGGTGAATGACAGGAGACACATGGGTATTTAGTACGTAGCATGTGAAAAAAAAATTCCAAATGCTGAAATGCCATTTGCACAAAGAACCAGACATAGACAACCTTTATTTGTCTAAGGATATTATTTTTCATATTGTCTCTCAGATTTTGAGTTCTGAATAACAGGCCAAAATCCAATCCTGTATTATCATCCAGAAACTCATTCTGTAGTATACAATATATATTATCACTGATCAGAAAATCATGGCTATGAGGTAGGCTTTCAGGCACTTCAAAACTCTCTCTATAGAGGATTCTCTAGGACCTTTTCTAGATCCCTGTGATTCCAATGTGCCATAAATGGTGATATAAAATTGTGTGCTGACATTATCCTTCTAGCTCATTTAAAGTACAAGGACAATTCAAAAAAATGTACTTGAATGCAGACTTTTTGTCAGTATATGCAAAGGAGGATACGTGATGGCATCTTGTACACCAGAAATTGTTAATGAACTAGTCAGTGGTCAGTCTGATCTGCATAGCCTCATCTGCACTAGGTACCAATGATGTAGGTATTAAAAATGGAACACCTAGTTAAATTGCATTTAGACAAGAAGGGAGCTTGTGAGAAAAATTAACTTGGATTTACAACTGTAATCAAAATATCTGTATGTAAACTTTCTGTGAGACAAGGCAGGCTTGGCATCATGTAACAGTATTTCCTGGTTTTGGTTTTGAAGTGTTTTTTATTGTTGTTGTTTGATGGTTTTGGGGTGTTTTGGTTGTTTTTTGTTTTCTACCTGTGGCTTTCTAATGTCTGGAGTGGAAGGCTGTACATGCTGCTTTTATGGAATAGGTGGTAGCCAGGGCAAAAAAGTGCTTTTGGATTTGACCAGGCATGTGGCTTTGGTTTCTGTATTCCTCAGAGAGTAGCTGAGCAACAAGTAACCTCCATTCTACCAGATGATCTACAAGGGAAGGCACCCTATTTCTATAAGGTAAGGTGCCCTGCTGGACCTGCTGTTTGGGAACAGAGAAGGTCTTGTGACAGGTGTCACCATCTCTGGAGGTTTTTAAAAGATGAGTAGAAGCTGTACTTAAGGGCATGGTCTCATGGTGGACTTAGGGCTGAATCTGGTTGGACTCGATGATCTTAAAGATCTTTTCCAGCCAAAACCATTCTGTGATTCTATCATGTCAGCCTTGAGAAGACACTTTTCACATTCCTTTCCATGGAGCTGTGGAAACCTGTACCAAACATGTAGATCCTCTTCCTCTTATTTTCCTTTATGGCTCTTTTTATGGTCAGTGCAATGATTGAAAAGTATCATTGGAAATAGCTACCCTAGACTGGAAGGTACTTTTAAAAAGAAAAGAAG
>NW_010156395.1:0-1086 GCF_000695765.1 Mesitornis unicolor
TGTGGCCTTCCCTTGTCATCTGTGTTTTACAAGTGGTGAACAAGCCTGACCGTGGTGATGTGAAAGCAACAGGGGCGAGGCAGGCGAGCGGCTGAGGTAAAGGATTGAGAGATGGGAAGGGGTGCAGCCTGGCTGCGGTTTGGGGCAGTATCTCAGCACATGCCTTTAGCTTTGAATTTCTCAGGTGCCGCGCACAGCCCCCGAGGGGTGAAGCTGCACCCCGATGGAGCGGTCTGAGAAGGCGAGGAAGTGGTTGCGCAGAGCGGAGTTTTATATGGCACCTTGGTGATGCATTTACCTGTGGTATTGTGGGAGGTGTGCAGGCTGCGTGTGGCATCGGACGGACATTGGAGGTGAGCTGGGGTGGCACGAGAGGGTCATGGGGCGGGCGATTTCTCCAGTGCAGTGGTGACGTCGTGACTTTTGTGTTCCCGGCTGCCAGGAGAGCGCGTGGCCATGACACCCGACCTGGGAATGGATGCGCAACGGGTGAGGGGAACGCCGCTGTTCCTGTGAGGGTGGGGATGCTGTGGGAGGTGTTGGTGTTGCCTGCTGTGATGGTGACCAGCAGCGGCGTTTTGTTTAGTTTGGTTTTTATGGCCAGTGATGATGAGGAGCGTGGCATTTTGTATGGCTTGTTCTGGCTCCTCCGGATGGGTTCTGTCCCTCTGTGCTCTGTGCTGGTGTTGACTCACGCCTGCGACTGTTCTGAATCGTGTGTCCCCGTATCGCATTTTGTCTGGTACCGCCCTGCGTTTGGATCTGTTTGGCATGGCTGGGCTATGTCCTGCTTTGGTGCTGCTGCGCTCTGCACCCCCAGGCACTTGAGCAGCATTGTGTTTTGTATGTGCAGGTGACAGAGCGGCATGAGGCGGCCAAAGGAACCTCGCGTCTGGGCAATGCCGCCGCGTTCGTGACTGAAATCTTCTGTTTGGGGCAAGTTCCTCTTTTTTTGTGCCAGTGCGTGTTCTACTGGCAACATTTTGGGTTGAATCTTGTCAGTGTCAGCATGAAATAATTTATTAGGATCACTGCAGCGGTGAAATGTGCAATTCCATGTTGTATGTCAGGAGTGGTTACTTTGTC
>NW_010156396.1:0-857 GCF_000695765.1 Mesitornis unicolor
GGTCGCCAAACTCGGCAAATAACCCGGGACCGTCCTTGAACGCGCCGTCAGCGCAGCTCGAAGCGCAACCGCGCAAAGAAGCGACCGCCCCGGTACCGCGGCTGCCACCGCGGTTCCCGGAGCCTGTTCGCCGCCTCTGCGGGCTGCCAGGGTTGGTGCATGTACACCGCGATGGACCCGTAGGTCCCCAAATTCTGCTGAATGCACATGGCTGAGAACGGCTTATGTGTTGGAGGAGGAAAAATGCCGGTGCGGTATAGCATCTCACCTTCCTACATTTTAGTCACTATGTCCTTCATTTATCTGGCCCCATTGTCCAAAATATACCACGAGATTAATGCTGATATTGCCGTTCGTGCCCGAGGAACCCATTTATGCACTCCTTGATAGCACTGCACAGCATAGCATCATAGGTAACGTGCCTGTCCTACAGAGAACGGGTGTTGTTGATGCTTGCCATCTTTTGAAATGAAATGCTGTGATTTTTATCATATTCTCTTTCCTTTTGCATTTTTGAACTGTTGCGTTTAAAAATCAAAGATATGCAAAATTACGTTGACAAAACCAAATATAATGATGAATGGATGTAGTATTTTGCCAACTGGAAAGCATAATGGTCAGGACTCTGTTCCTCTTGGCATGCCTCTACTACCACACGCATCCTAAACCACCTCAACTTTCCATTTCTACTAAGGATTCTTAATCTTTCAGAGCAATAATTTAAAAATTCTCCTCTCTCAAGCAACATAACTTTGAAGGTATTCACATGTATCTCACACCAGATTAAGTTGGGGCTGACAAATCATCTGCCCCAGCTGTGTGCACTGATCTCTGTTGCAAGATGTCTCCCACAGCAG
>NW_010156396.1:888-4864 GCF_000695765.1 Mesitornis unicolor
GCTATGGCTTAAGCCTGAACAGAAACTGATGTTGGCTTGCCTTAATATGCCCATCTGCCAAACGCAGCAACTCCCGATTAGCCAGGCGCTGAGCCATCCCTGCTGCAGAAATGGGAACCTGTAGGAGGTGGGCAGGGCGCGCTGCCAGCATCTCTAACTGTTTCAAGCCATCACAGCTTAGTCCATGGCTGAACAGTCATCAGCTGCGGGTGTGTGTTTGTGTAAACATCAGACCTGCTGAAGTCTGACTTGCTATGGACTTGTGGCATATGGTTGACCGGCTTTTAAGCTGGTTTGTGATTTTAAAAAAAAACCAACACAGGACATTCCCAGCTGAGCGAAGGAGGAGATCCCGTTCCTGCTTCCAATCTTCTTCCATGACAGAACAAACAGATGGACAAATAAAGACAGCAATATCGTATCCACATAATTTCTTAGTGAAATTGGAATAAAAACCTTATATTTTACTCTCATGTCATATTTTATTCTTCATATAAAGGAAAATTTCAACCTATTTCCTATTATGTCTACAGCTTTTAGCAAAACAGAACAGGACTAAAACCTAAGAACCGCGTGGTGGGATCATAAACCACTTTCATGACGTAAGCTAGAAAAGTTCCTACAATTTTTTCTCCAACGATTCACCTTCCAAAGAACAGTCCTCACTTTTTGCTTCATCCAGTATCACTGACCTTAGAAGTTTCTTTATTCATACTCTCTGTCCTCGTACACCGCAGCAATGACCTCTGGGGTGACAGAGGATCTGCAGCGGCAGTGAAGGCAGAAGTGGTTGTCCTCAGGCCTGCAGGCATGAGCAAGGACTCCTTCCACTCACAGCTGAGAGGCAAAGGCTCTGAACAAGCAGCTCTGGCAGATTTAGCTGCTGTGTTTTGAGATGTTGTTTCTCCCAGCTGCCTGAGGTCATGATCACTCTAGCAGCATGCAGTGGCAGTGGGTAGTTCTTAATATGCCAACCCAGAGTCTCCACTGTACGAGTGTGGTAATACCTAGCAGCAGGGTAAAGCAGACAGTTGAGAGGGCTAATGTCTTAAACTGAACAGATAACTCTGCCAAAGACCACCTATCAGAGCTCTAAGCCTCAAAATAACCTATCACCATTATGCACTTATGGGTTAGGAAGCACCCAGAAGACAAACCAGACCCGTCCAAACCTCTGTATCAGGCGTGTATAGCACACAGTCTACCAAACAATTCCTTCAGCTCAGTGTGCTGCGTGGGTGAAAGAAACTAGTTCGACCTGCCCCACTGCTCTCTCCTTGGCCCACGATCAGCAGCTTGTGAGCACACAGCAGATCATGACCAGAGGCAATGCCATCTTTCAACAGCCAACAACATGTGCTGGGTTGAGCGCTGCTGACTGTAAACCTGAGAATGGTGGTGCACTGAGGATTTCTGGCTGGCAACTGCTCTCCATGTGAACATGCAGCAGGATAAAAGAGAACTGGGATGAGGGTATGAAGGCAGTAGAAGGGAAGCCTGTAAGCATGGTTAGATATGGCTACCATAAATCCAGGTAGTCTTAGATTGGTTGTCTGTCCTCTTTTCCAATCAGAAATGTTCTTCAGGAAGATGCTGAGAACCACCTGCATGTCGGGGATTGTTGGTATCCAATAATTTTATCAGGTTGGATATTACTGCATATGTGCAGCAGCCTCACCTTGGATGTCCCACACCCAGCAATTCCAAAGAGATTCTCACAGCAAATACACTAGGCCTGTATTGCACGGGCAAAGCAATTCCAACAAAACCAAGAGAGTATTCTGCCACTCCTACAAAGTGTTGCATGAACTTACCACGCAATTACTTCGAGCATTTTCAGGAAGTCCTGAAAGCAGGAGGCTTCCTGTGCTTGCATGATGCAACCAGTGCACCTATTTCTGCATCAGGATGGACAAAGGATGGGATTAACAGTCACCAGAGTAGTATCACAGCCAACCAGTTGCTATATAGAGGCCACAGTTTGTCTTTCAGAGCTAATACACCTCCTCCTCACTCCCTTGTGATGTGCAGCCACCGTTTTCCAGCAGCTGCAAACCAAAGCTGCCACCGCTAAATGGCAACCGTCAAGAAGTTCCCCAGCATAACTCTGTTGGCTTCTGCTGAATCATCTTATTTACACTATGTGAGAGAAAAAATCGAGCTCTGCCTTTCATCTGTGCTTTAATCACAATTAAACTTCTCGGTTATATTAATGATTTTCAGCTTCGTGCCAACTAGGCCCAGGTATTTCATAAATGAGAAACAAATTCTGCTGAAATGGTGGGAGTCTGCTAAGACAGGGTGGTAAAGAGAAGGTAACCCAACCTAAGCAAGTTGAGGTCTGCAATAACCCATCCTCAGCCAAGTCATATACACCTGTTCCATACCCTTCTCCTTCTGCAATTGACTTTCAGGGTGGCACTTCAGGTATGGTAAAAATTTGTCAGGTGACTGCTTGCAATTCCCACTAAAATCTGAGAGGGATGTGACCATGAATAGAAAACTACACGGTACCCTTTCCTAAGTATGCCTGCAATTTCAAAACCATGAGCTAAGCCTGCCCCTGCCAAGAATGAAGCCTTTATCGCGGTTGCTGTACTGAAAAGTGAGGCACATAGGAAAGGAAAATACTTCTGCAGCATTTGAAAATTATTTCAGTTGTGATTTTGAACTTACACAGCACGTACCTAACCTTTCTGCCTGAATTTACCAATTGTAGTGAGAATAGAGTCTTGATGAGTGTTTAAAGCCTGATCAGTTTATGAAAGAAATTATGTAACACGGTGTTGTAGCAGCAGTGGCTGGAAATCAGTGACCTAAAAAATGCTTCAATTTATTTCCATCTTAGGAAGTTCCTGGGTCTACCTGTCAGCAGCAGGAGATATTCCCAGAAAATCAATTATACATGTAAGCAAAAAATATCACAGAGATGAAAGAACATATGAAAGAGCAAGCACAGTTCTCCTTTCACAACGCTGTGAATCAAGAGTAACTCCACTGAAGCCAACGAGTTACACTGGTGTGAGTGAGAAAAGAACCAGCTCCATTGTCTGAAAATTGCTCAGGCCACCCGTGGAGTCCAATCACAGAAACTGTAGGCAGCTAATATTGCAGCGTTTAATTCAGAAAGCCCAAGACTGAAAAGAGGAGACTGAAAAGAAAGGATCTGAATTGGTTTTAGCAAAAAAAAAAGCTGAAAAATAGCAGGGAAATGGTGAATGGAAAAGGGGAAAAAATATTCCATTTATAAAAAATACAATCCCTTCCCCCTCAAATAAAATTGCATGGAAAAAACACAGTGAATCTGGCTGTATGCTTCCCTGAAAGAAAAGCGTTATCTTCATTTTCCAAACAGCAGACACGCTTTGTGTGTTGATGCACACTGTGTCATACCTACTCAGATTGCGTGCTACAGAATGCGAGTGTTACCTTTCCAGCACAGGCCGGTGTAACACACCCTGTCACGTTTGTACTAAACAATGGCTCCATTTGCCCCTGTGATAGTTTACTTCCTCTAAACACACCCTCCCTTTTCAATCTTACATTGGTTAGTTTAGCTTTCCTAGCTCCTGTCACTTCCCCATTTGAAAAAGCATTTCTGCCAGTAGTACTCACTCTCAGTAACAGAACAAAGGCTCGTTTCTGGAAAGCTGTCTGGTCACTAACCTCCTTCTGTATCTCAGCCTCCCTTCTTCAGTTTTCTTCCAGTTCTGCTGTCTTCTCCATTTATCTTTCATTACAGGCAGTCTCTTTCATCTAGTTACACCTCACCTGCAGCACTACCCTCTCTGCTGGTATTATTGTCCTGATTATAACCATCCAGAAGCTGTTGAGGAACCTGTAAAACACCACATTGTGAGTTTATTATGCTTCATGACGAACTGCTGTACCGATGCACCATGTCAGCATTATGACAAAACATCAAATCACATTAAGACAGATGTGCTGAATATGATCCACAGAACTCACAGGAATG
>NW_010156396.1:4918-7347 GCF_000695765.1 Mesitornis unicolor
CCATCTCTTTTCTGCTTTTCCAGGCCATTCTGTCTCCTCTTTTTCCCCTCTCCCACTTTATCCTCTCTGTTCTCATCACCTTTTCCTTTTCTGTCACACTTTTTTTTGTCATCCTACCCTGGCTTGCTTCATCATCCACCTCACATTCCTCGATGCATTTTCCCTCCTCCAATGTGCCCACACAAAGGACCATAACAGAGGCAGTACCGCAGCTTTGTTAAGTGTGGTTTGCTCTTTAAGCAAACAAAGCTGCACCTGGGTGCATCTCTGGGATCAGCAAACTCAGGGTCTAGAAAGCATTCCATTCCCAAAGGCTTAAACCAGAGAGCTCGAGATTAATGAGGCTTCTTGGTTCCCTAATCTCCGAGATGGAGCACACAAGAATCAGCAGGAGGAAGCTTGAAATAATACCACTCCTTTCTTCACATGCACATATTTCCTTCTGCCTTGCGTGAGTCGAGGCTCTTAGCAACAAGAGCGCTGCGGAACGGGGCAGTGACCAGAATTTGATGTCAGAACAGCAGAAAACGAAAGAAGATGTACTTTGTAATGGAACACAATGGAAAAGCATGAAAGCCAAGCAGCGCTTAGAACACATTATTTCCCAACAATTCAACATGCAAAGGGTCAGAAAACAACACTTTTTAAAAAAATATTCAGACTGTTAATCAAAACCAGCGTAATTCAAATACAGAACAAAACACTGTTTGTTGGTACTAGGTATTTTGTTTCACACAGTAGCATCAGCTTTTTAGGAGCAGCACGTCAGGTAAGAAGACACAGCGCACGCTTGGGATAGCATCACTCATCTGTATGCTAAAGAGAGCTTCTAAGCCTCACTTAGATCAGTCTAAGCTTTGGCACACGCCACAGCAGCTGCACAGCATTAAACTACGCCTCCTTCAGCAGGCACCACAGCGCGGAAAGAATGGTTCATTAAGATATTTTAGTGGCAGATATATTCACCTGAGAAGACTAAGTAGTTTCCTCTGAGTGTCCGTCAATCGTTAAGATTTTTGCAAGAACTTGTCTAGCATTTTTAGTGATTTTTTTTCCCATCCTCTTGATCTGTGAAAGCCTTAAGGAAACAAGGAAGGATAATGACTTAGTGGCACAAGGAAGCGATGAAACCTGGTGCACACTCACATTCTGTAAGTCTAAATGCTGTTGAAATCCATTAAAAAAACTGAATAAGAAAACAACATTTTTTCCCACACGGTTCTCCAATAAAGTACTCAATAATTCTGTATTTTTCCGAGAACAACATAGTTTTCAAATTGATAGCTCTTCAATATTACGGCTTTTTAATTTCATATTTTGGGACAGATATAAAAATGATGTAAGATGTTGTTTCAAAAGGAAATAAACTTTATGTCTTGATTTTGTCAGTTTAAGAGCCCCACAGTATACTGTTCCTTTTTTATTTTATTGCTAATAATGTCTTTTAGCAAAGACCCTGCTTCTAGCAGTACCACTTGTTAATACTGTAATTATTTGCAAATTGTATATTGACACTATGCTGGCTTTTACTAGAGTTTAATTCTTCATTTCCATTGCTGTCAGCAGGGCTAGTGGTTTCCCCCCTTTCTTAAGCCATGATCTGCATTGTACTTCATACAGGCAGATTTCTGTGCCCCTGTGCAATTCCAGCCACATGAAGGAGATCACGCTCTGCACCGTAACTTCCAAACCTAAGGTCTAAGACAGCAGTTCTGGTAAGAAACACATAAAAAGAGAAGAATCAGCACATTTCAATACATCAGCACTAAAACATAGTACCAAAGCTTGCCTTTCAGATCAAGTGAGGAATTGCTTGAGGTTTCTACTTCCAATAACACTTGTCAACACCACATACATTGTTGCTGATAAGCAGTACTCACTCCTGTGGATACATCTACAGATATTAGGGAAAAAAAGAATATAGAACTCAAGGATAATTAAAAATAAAGAAAAATACAAAAATAATCCTAATTGTAGGTGATGCATATGAGAAAATGCTGAGGTGGAAGAGTTTCACCATAAAAATGTATCATGCAAACATTATAAACAGCTTCAAAAAGTCTCTTTGCTAATTGCACCAAATATGTTGTGTAATTGAATAAATTGCAGGAAAACTGCATTGTAATATATACTAATTACACCACCTTGCTTTGTTGGGGCTTTTCCCAGTGTTGCACATTTGTTCTTACTTTATTGTACGCATACACATTTTGCTATAATAATTCTACTGGGACTGCTTAAAGAGCCAGCATTTCAGCACCTGCTCATTTGATTTGCTGAATAACGGGTACGACACATCTGGAGTTCCTCTGGTGACGTCCTCTTTTCCTGTGTGGAAATTATGCCCCAGTGGAAACAGGAAGCGTGGGCAGCAGTACCTGCATCTATGCAGACCAAGATCACAGAATCACAGACTATGAGGAGTTGGA
>NW_010156397.1:0-10529 GCF_000695765.1 Mesitornis unicolor
CCGGGCGGGGCGGAGCGGGCACCCGGGCCAGCCCACAGGGTGAGCGGCGTGCGGGGAGCGCCCGCCCCGGGGAGCGCCCGCGCTTTATTAGGGGAGGGCAGCGGGGGCACCCCAGGCACCGCCCGCGGCTCTTCCCCAGGTCCAAGGACGAGGAAAAGCCGGCTCGGAGCCCTTCACCCGGCCGCAGCCGCTCCGTTCACCTTCCCCCGCCAGTGGGACCGAAGGGGCTCCCGGTGCTCCCCCTTCCCCGCTAATCGGAGGAGAGTGGTGCCTTTTGAGTGTGTTTGGCTTCCTCAGAATCAAAAAAGACATCCCCGAGAAAGAAAAAAAGGGAGGGGGGTGTCCCTTTTATAAATTAAGGTCCCGCCAGCTGAGTGGGAAAAGGCGGCGAAGCGTTCCCATCCGTTTTTGTTTCATGCTAATCCATTATGTAAATGGGATAAATCCTGGCAACGGAGCCCACAAAAGAGCAGCCCCTGCCAGGTCAACAAAGCCGCCCCGTCTGAGCCTAATAACTCCCAAATTCCCGCCCCCCTCGGGGACCGCGGGATGATGGATGGGACAGGCATTCATCTTACCTGGGAGATGACAGGGCCCGGAGAGTGGCAGGGGAAGGGGCACAACAACGCTGAGGCTCATCAATGAGCCCAAGCAAGCTTTTCACTCCTCAGTGAAGAAAATACTTGAAGAGAGCGGGTTACCGCACTGCTTGACAAGAAGAAATGATGGCTGGTGTTGCTCTACTGTTTCAGCTTCCTGGGATACTGAAGATTATCCTCACCTTGCTCCACCTGCAAAGAGAGAGGCCCACCGTAACCTCTGGTTTGGCCAGAGCGCCAGTGCTTCTTACCAGAGCGATCACGCATTTGGGATTTCCTCTGGACAGTCTCTGCCAAATTTTTACACAACAGAGGCTTAGCCCTCTTAAGCTCCTACTTCAAATCGCATCACTTACAAAAGAGAAAATACCTTGTAGATGCGGCTCAGGATGCTGATGGGAACCCTGTGGATTAGCCACTGGCCACACTAATTATAATTAAACCAGCGTCTTTTCAACTCCAGATGTTTGGAAGGTTTGAAGCTTTTGCTACTAGTAAATAAAGAGAGTGGAGGGGAGGGGTGCGTTATTTTTAAGGGTAAAATGAAAAGATTAAAACCCCTCATCATGATAAAGGGTCTCACCCATCTGGTGATGGTCCCAGTGCTGGCCAGAGCTGCAGCACTGTACCACAGCCACGTTATTGAAGAGTTAACAAAGTCCTGGCACAGAAAGGTCCCCATCTCCCTCCCAAAAGGATAAGCACTGGTCCTGCCCTGTGCTGCCTCCCTCCCCTTCCCCAAAGCTGTCCAGGGAGGGTCTGGATGTTTTTTTGTTGACAGAGGTGTTAGAGATGTTTCGGTCCTTCAGATTTGTCTCCCCCTCCCAAAGGAAGGCAGAGGAATTCAGCTGCACTCCCTGCAGAAACAGAGATTTCCCAAGGGGACCTCTTACACGGAGGCATCCTTTGTTTGCTTTCTTAATGCCAGTTAGCTTTAATGCCAAAATCACCAGGCTCCATTTCAAGTAAATCCGGAATGGAAATCAGGATGAAACTGAAGACGAGGAATTGCAACGAGGAGGCTCAAAGTCTTGCCGCATGGGAGGGTTTCAAAAGAAACAAGGTGCGAGGTGTGACATTTCTGCAGTGTTATTTCCTCATACCTGAGGCACTGAGGAGCCTCCTCTCTCCCCCCCCTCCCCAAACCTCACTAAACTCTCAGGAAGCCCCACGGGAACAAGCACAATGGCGTTACACAGCAGACAGGTCCAGGACACGGCTTTGCTCCTCCAGCCAACACATGTGGCAAGTGAAACCCATCCAGGCAATGCTTTGCCGCTGCCTCAATGTTGCTGAGAGCATCAAGCATCATTCAACACTGAAACATCATTTCTGAACCCGGCCCTTCAGGTTCTTGAAAGGTGATCAGCAACCCAGCATTTTATGCTTTCAAACCTTAAGGGCTGCACTGCTATTACTGTAAAACTGCCATGATGCAAAACAAAATTTAAAAGGTGTCCTTATGATTATTTTTCCTCTGCTCTGAATAGGTTAAAAAAAAATCAAACATATTTTAGTAGAAAATATGCTTTATCAGAGATGGCTCAACTGAAAATATACTTTGTGCCTCAAACTATGACTCTGGCACATCCTGTATCTTGGGTCACTTTTGTACGTTTAATACACTACACAAATTGCACTCTTTGAACGTCTCCTTCTCCAGACATTCAAAACCCCGGATGTGTTCCTGTGTGCTCTCCTCTGGGTGACCCTGCTCTGGCAGTGGGTTGGACTGGATGATCTCCAGAGGCCCCTTCCAACCCCTACCATGCTGTGAAGTGGGAAAATCACCATGGAATATTAAATATAACACAGCAAACACTGACAGAGTTCTGTTGGACAGTTAGATGCTATAGAATAATTTCATTATAAACCCCATAATTTATTTCTGAGAGATATATAAGATGCGGTAAAAAATACAAGGCAGCCTTTGTTTCATAGCGCAGATGAAGCGCAGCACAAGAACTGCCCAGGTAAGTGGTGTGAGCCAGTTTCCATTACACTGAAACTCACATATTAGCTGGAACCTTATTTTTACATGCTAGACGTTACTATTTCCATCCTGCCCTCCCAGCTAACACAATAGGGAAAAGGCAGGAAAGGCAAAAATTGGAAGGGAAAGCTCTTGCCTGGCTGAGGAACAGCCCTGGTTTCACAAGCAGGCAAAATGCGGTTTCTAGCTGACTGAAGTTAAGCCAGTGCTGACTGCATACACACTCACCTTCGAGTACAATCGATGTTTTACCCAACTTTTATCAATTACTCAATCTCTGCCGTGCATTAAGAAACAAATGCAGGTTTAACAGGCTTCCAGGTCAGCTGGGACTGCTGGAACAGGTACAGGTTCATGAATTCAAAACATGTTAAGGCAGTCAAGGAGGATAACATCTTTGGATAGGGATTTTTTGGAAGCTGTAATTTGCAAGGAAAGTATCTGAAAAGTGTAAGTTTTATCCCTGGTTTAAGCTGGTGCACTGAAAGGAGTAATGGACAAAATACACGTTTGTGAAGGATGGTTTCACAGCACCCAAAAGGGCAATTCCAGAGATAAAACCTTTGTATTCCCATATCCAGTCCATGTGAACACTGTGCCATTCATTTCAGCAAATTACAGCTTCCACTGCAGAGCTGTGAATGACCAGCTCTCCAGAAAATAGCATCATTTACTTTCTGAGTTTTTGTGTTTATCACAGGCTCAGGACGGAACAGACAAAATCTGAAACAAGAAGGGAACCAGCAACGCACAAAATTGCAGGCAAGTGCAACAACCCCATGTCCTGGTTTGAGCTAAATAGAACTAGTTTTCTATTTAGTGATTTTACTTTTCAGCTCAGTCTCTTTTAAGTGACTGAACTTGCTGAAAACTGGCAGCATGTTTTTCCCAAACAGCGCTGCTAGAAGATGTGCTCAAGGTCAGTTGTCTCACCATGAGTGCTGTGTCTGTGCCTACGGGGGGAGAAGCAGACCCAAAACTGACCAACGAGGTATTCCATCCCACACACGTCATACTCGGTATAAAACCGAGAGATCACGAGGGTCTCCGTTGTTGTTTTTTTTTGGTTTTCCACCCTTTTGCCTTTTTGCCTTTTCCACCGTTCCTTCCATCTCGACCCTTCCGTCCGTCTCGATCCTGCAGAGGCCGAGGCCTGAGCAGAATCCTGGTCATTCGTCTGCCGCTGATCCTGATTTGTGTGTCCTGCATCCTGCTCCCACTGCTGCTGAGTTTGATCTGGGACTTTTCCAGTGCCCGGCTCTGCAGTGTCTCTGGTGACGTATTCGTCATTGGGGGGAAGGGTGGGGGGAGGATTTTATACTGGTTTTGTATGTATTTGTACATATTTGTATATATTTCATTATTTTCATATTTACAATATTATCTGTAGTATTGGTATTATTGTTTTATTAAATCTGTTAGTTTATTTTCCAACCCGTAAAGTCTCTCTCCCTTATTCTCTTTTCTCTTCCCTTCTGGGGAGGGGAGAGGGGTTAACAGAGAGCGTCTGTCCAGGATTTAGTGGCCGGCCCAGCCCTAAACCACGACACCCCAAAACAAAGAACCTTTGAACCAAGTATCACTCTCTTCCCGTAGAAGAAACAACATACACAGTTAAAACAAATTTATAGTTTACAAGTGTTTACTTTTATTCAAAAATTATTGCATACACATTTACAGAGTCCCTTAAGCAGCGTATTGAGTGAACTGCAAATATTTACTGTAGCCTTTGTATCCTTGCAGGTTTGCTGCTGAGGTCTATCACTTTTCCATGTCCTCTCAATACCTTTGTCTGTTTTGCTAAACAAATAGGCTTCCTAAGTATTAACAGCAGCTTTCTAACAAACTGACTGTAAACATAATAAACCCTCTGAAGTGATTAAGTTGGATATTTTTCCGCAATGAAGCAATGATTCACTTTTTACAACTGGACTGAATCACCACGCTGTACGCACAGACAGCATTTGCTAAGGGAATGGTACGTTCAGACACATAAAGCATTCCCTTATGATACCTTCAATTCAAATGAACAAAAGCACAGGAAAGGTGGGAACAATTCACTGTATAGTCCTCATTAGCAAGCAAGAGGCTAGGAAATTAATAACGGTGGTAGCACAGATTGAGATTTAGGAACAACTAACAGGTAGTTTTGGTGGCAATTAAAAATACTTTCACAATTTTATATTAGTAATGTCTCATTTTGTCAGCACTAAACAACTAATAGTGTCCCCCAAATAAAGGAAAATATTAATTTCTGACTATAAAATGCCTGCACACGCAGAGTAACATTTATATGGCTTCTGCAGAGGAAATACAGACAAGTTACTGGGTCGTAATATCCACCCTGATGATGTCTCAGGAAGTATAACACTGATTTTCGAGTCTCTGTTTAAACAGGTAAAGAAGTTTAGGAGCATCCTCATTTGAAGCTGCTAGTCCCACTGCGCAGGAGGGGAGATGGGGAGGTGTAAGTGGGAGTCAGCAGAGACACAGAGCACACTGCACAACTGCAGCATCACAAGAGAGGCATCTTCAGATTTATTCCCATGCCCAGACCTGCCATTTACCACAAGTCAGTGCTTCCAACTGAATGATTAATTAGTAAAAGGAGTTGGAAACTGCAATTAATTATTAATTGGAGAAAGCGCTGGAAGTCTGGTGGATCACCACCAAAGGTCACCATTTACAACCAGTCACTCTGTTACAGTAACAATTATTACTTTGCTTTATTGCCCAATGGGGAAAGCTGTTCCCCAGTACCAAAAAACACCGACTGCATCACGATGTGCAGCGGGGCACCCAGCCGCGCTCCACGCACAGGACAGATTTAGGTCCATTTAACGTTCAAATAAAGAGTGAGAAGGGAGAGGGAGATGGACTGAACAGGAGGCAATTTCCATCTTGGAGCAAAGATTATCTTGTCTCATAATTAAATGCTATGTTGTAATTTGATTAATTCTATTTTACAGGAAATAAATTAATTCTTCATCCAATGCATTATCTAGACAGGAAACGTTATCAGTCACAGACAAAGCTATTAGTGTGGTGTAACTCAAAACATTTGCTAATCTGTGCCATATAGCTAAGCCTCTGAGAGATAACTGTCACCAATTTCTACTCTTTGACTTTTTTAAAAAAATATCTCACTCAAGAAGCCAGTTCTTGTTTATACCATGTCTTTATATCACTCAGTGTTAAAAGCTTGTGTATTGAACACCTGTTACTCTATCAGTGATTTTAAATCAGGAACATTTTTAATCTGGAAATCCAACAGCATCTGTCCAAGTGCCTTGCCCTGTAAGGAAAAAAAAACAAAACAAACCAACCAACATTTCATTTTATTATCTAAATGTACCACCTTTGTAAATTAAGTTTTGTTAAAAATGGTTTAATAGGGTATTTTTCCTGTACTAAGTGTAAGACTATTACAGCTCCAGTATGTTTCATAAGCTGTATGAGTATTTATCTCTACATATACTTATATGTAAGTTTTGGGTGAGTTTTATCAAGCCTTTGATTGTAGGTTATCCAAAGTTATATTTAACTTTTCCGTTTATTTGGCTTTCTCATTTGTGATTCAATATAATTAAGAAAGGAAAACCATACAGCTGAGTTTTTCAAGTATCTA
The DNA here is from genome assembly GCF_000695765.1 of Mesitornis unicolor. Taxonomy (NCBI): domain Eukaryota; kingdom Metazoa; phylum Chordata; class Aves; order Mesitornithiformes; family Mesitornithidae; genus Mesitornis; species Mesitornis unicolor. Next base: position 6,221 of record NW_010156397.1, read on the forward strand.
AACTTGAACAGATCAAATAGTTTCTTCAATTTATTTGGTACCTATTGCTAAAATCAATTTATTTTGGGTTCAATTCTACTATGTGATTCATATATAGCATCATCTTATATTGTGAACAGTCTTCTGACTATGCTGAGATTATTTGTATACTTGGGCATTTCTCAGCCTGTGGTGGCAGAACTGTGCTTTGCTGTAGCCACAGGATTGCCACATTAAGGGATCTCCAAGTTTAGATCTTTCAAATACTTAAACCTAAAACAAATATTTTTTTGCAAGTGTACGATTCATATAATGTGGTCAACACAAAAGATCTCCTTCCATCTCTTTTTCCCTGTCATATTTATATTAATTATCAGTATTTTAACTACAGGAGTCATAAGCTAAAGTAGCGGAGCTGTCATACACCTAATGGTTCCTGTATGCACTAGGAAGCAATCAGAATTGTCTCATAAACCTGCATTCTCCAAAATGTGAGTCTTTTTGATAAGCTAATTTTGCTGGTGCATCTAAAAGTACAGGTAGGACATCACAACAAAACAACTGATTTGAAGACTTTCTTAATAGTTTCTTGTATGCATCTTTTTTTACCAAATATTCTAAATCAACTTTCTACTTCCCTATGTTGTTTTCAAACCTTAAAACAGTTGAGGAGATAATGTATATTATCAGGAAATTAAAAGAGTCAAGACCAAAAGCTTACAGTTCCAGCTCCAAAGTTGGTTCTATGGATGTATTACACAGTCTCTTTATAAAAGATAACTACACTAAAGTCAATGCTTTGATACATGCCTGTGGGTCACTCCTTAGGGATGCTACGCCACCACCACCAAGGGAGTTCTTCAGAACAAAATTTAATCCATGGATCCCTGGCAGCTCGTACCTGTAAAATAAAATCCACGCGTTGAGAGAAAACACTCGCACAGAACATCAAGCGAAAGACAAGTGTGCAAAAGCTTCATGCTTGTGATGCCATCCCCCACTGCTGAGTGAAGCCTAAACGCTAACTGAAGATTAACCTGCGGCCTTCCCTGCCTTCTCCTTCCTTCCCCTTACTCCAAAGCAACAACTCTTAATAGTTTTATAGCAGGACCATAAAGTAATCTTTCTCCCCATATTCAGTGTCAAAACTCATTCACTTCTCATGAGGTTGTTTCCTTTATTTTTCTCCTTAAGAGTTAAAACACACATAGAAAGCTCTGTTGACAAGAGGTTCAAGATCAATATTAACTCAGAGATCACACTGGGCAGAGGGAAGTATTTTTAATATTTCCTAGTCCTGCTCCTGAAGAATACAATGGCTTAATTCCTGGAACTCACTTTTGCTACCAAAGGCCACCAGCCAATTGGGAAGGTGCTCTCTTTATTACTGAGAAATACCTATGAGTCATCAGATCAATCTCTTATGACCAACTACAGATAATTTTATAACACATGAAAAGCAGAGTTACACTTCAACGCTTTCCTGGAGCCACGTACTTTGCTCAGATACAAATTCATTTCAGTGTGACAGACTTATTTTCCTGTTCCATCGCCACTGTAAGCATTTTTCCATCCTTGCTTTTGAGTGGTGCCGTTCCAATTTGGAAACTTCTGTAGAAGTTTGGCAAATAGTTCTGTGGTTTCCTAACAGAGCTTTTTCAAATTCCATAAATAGGTCTATAGCATATTTCCATTTGCCTCTCCCAACACAGTTCTTCAGGGTTTTGTCATCTTGTTGTATGCTTCTTATTTTGCTTTGGTTTTGATTTTCTCCAATATTTTCTGTCTAAGGACTCAATAGCTTTCTTTTCTTTTCCACTGGAAAGGATTTAATCAGAACATCAGCGAGACACGAGGAATAACGGTGAAAGACAATATCCAATTCTTGCTCTGTCTCCAGACGTTTGATGGCTGCAGTTCAAATCACATGTCTTCCAACACCACCTATTTTTCTTTAGTCACCTATCTGATCTTCATCTGAAATAGCTGGAATTTCTTGCAGTGCTCTTGTACTGCTGGTTTTGTCCCTCTGAGGTTCATCTTTTTCAGCTCCTTTTTACCATTATGAAAATGATGGCTGTTGCTGATATTCACAGCTCTGTATGCCCTTGTATCTTGGGCAGATGACCCAAACCTTTCATGGGAGGAGATGTGGTCAGCCTATGCTTTTGCAATCACTTCAATTCTTGTGAAGCTCCTGCAAGTATTACTACTCATGGAGTGTCTGTTCCTGTCTCCCGGACAAGGAGATCTCACTGTTCCTTCTATTCTTTCATTACCATGCTCTACTTCATTATTAACCATTAGTTGTTATTAAGAAGAAAACTGGTGCTAGCATTCTGTTGACCTTCCTTGAACAACCAGTTGCCAGGCAATATTATCACACTTTAAACCAAATCACAGAATCACAAAATCTTAGGAGTTGGAAGGGACCTTGAAAGCTCATCCAGTCCAACCCCTGCCAGAGCAGGATCACCCAGACCAGGTCACACAGGAACACGTCCAGGTTGATTTTGAATGTCTCCAGAGAAGGAGACTCCACAATCTCTCTGGGCAGCCTGGGCCATGCTCTGGCACCCTCACAGTAAAGAGAATTTTCCTCATGTTCAGGTTGAACCTCCTATGCTCCAGCTTGCTCCCATTGCCCCTTGTCCTGTCATTGGACATCACTGAGAAAAGCCCGGCTCCTTCCTCCTGACACTCGCCCTTTACAAATTTATAAACATGAATGAGGTCACCCCTCAGTCTCCTCTTCTCCAAGCTAAAGAGACCCAGCTCCCTCAGCCTCATCTCCTCATAAGGGAGATGCTCCACTCCCTCCATCATCTTTGTGGCTCTGCGCTGGACTCTTTCAAGCAATTCCCTGTCCTTCTTGAACTGAGGATCCATTGGGAAGGCAGAGAAAAGTTTGATTAATCCAACAGTGCTCTACTAAACAACAGGAATATGAAAAATAAAGGAATTTCCACAATAAGTCATCTACACGATTTACTAACTTTAATAGCATAAATCAACTACATCGCAGGGTCAGAGGACCCCACAAAATTTTCAAGTAAGAAAACCCAGACAAATAGAAATTACCAGTAACCATATACCATGAGAGCTAGAGGTCTACCGAAACACTACACTCTGAAAAACTGGCAAGGACTTCCAGGCAGCAAGTGATTTCAATATTGGCAGATCTCTCCTCGAGACCTAGACTAATGGAATATGTACTCCAGGAGCTAATACGCTCTCAAAAGAAGTTTAATGAAAATCAATCTTTTAAACAAATTAGGAGAGAAATTGAAGAGCGTACCAAAAGCAGCAGCAAATGAGAGTGGAAGAATTTCTTTTCACTTTCTGCAGTAATTCTGGCAGAGGATGTATGTAATATCAGCAACAGATCTTAATTTGGACCATTACACAACGGCGCATTTGCTTCGAGTACTTTGAGGAAATATTTATAATAAGATACTCTAGCTAAAACTGGGATTACAAAATAATATGCAAAGGTCAGCATTTTCAATATTTTAAGGCCTGTCTGAACCATCTAAGCATCCAAAATATTTCTGCACAAAAAATACACTCCTGCAATAAAAAAGAAAACCCACTGTGACCATCATAAAGGTCTTAAAGCAGCAACAATATGTCAGGCAAAATGTTGGCAAGCATTTACCCAGCATAATTAAACACTTTAATTAACTGAGATCTGAAGGAAGACAATATTATCTAATTGTACAATTCAATCAAAAGTTTTAGGAGCTGCTTTTAAAGAGCACAGAAAACAAATAAACCCTTCAAAGAATATTAAGTCTGTGACAGAAACCAATAAAACAAGGAAAATTCACTGTTGTAGCTGAACTCCTATGCTTATGCACAATGGGGTGCCTGCTTAACTACTTCCTTTAAAGTGCTGTCCATACATTTCCAAAGAAGTCAGGTTTCCCTGTGAATTGCCTGTTAAAACGCATGGAAAAAAATAATGGTACAAAAAATTGTTTAATGCATTTAAATTATGAAAAATACAGGATTTCTCCCATCAGAGGAAAAGCAGAAACTGAGTCCATAGGCTAAAAGAGGTGTTTGCATATAAAATATACTGTATAGAAGTATATTTCCCCCTCATATTAAATATACACACAAAAAAGCAATCTAGAAGCATCAGTACCCACATTTCTTGTTCTTCAGCTCTTAGGAAAAATATCCCATAAATCACCTGTCACATTTTTATTTCTGAGTATTAGAATGCTCTTAAAACATAAAGAAGGTAAGATGACACCAACAACTTCTCACAGGATAATCACAGAATCACAGAATGGTTTGGGTTGGAAGGGACCTTAAAGCTCAT
>NW_010156397.1:10564-16655 GCF_000695765.1 Mesitornis unicolor
CCACCCCAGCCTGCTCAAACCCCCATCCACCCTGGCCATGAACACTTCCAGGGAAGGGGCATCCACAACTTCTTTGGGCAACCTGGGCCAAGACCTCACCACCCTCATAGTAAAGAATTTCCTCCTAATATCCAGTCTAAATCTCCCCTCTTCCAGCTGAAAACCATCCTCCCTCTCGTTCTATTGCTACCTGCCCTTGTAAAAAGTCCCTCCTCAGCTTTCCTGTAAGACCCCTTCAGGAACTGGAAGGCCACAATAAGGTCCCCCTGGAGCCTTCTTTTCTCCAGGCTGAACATCCCCAACTCTCTCAGCCAGTCCTGGTAGGGGAGGTGCTCCAGCCCCTCTGACCATCTCCGTGGCCTCCTCTGGACCTGCTCCAACAGCTCCATGTCCTTCTTATGTTGGGGGCCCCAGAACTGGATGCAGTACTCCAGGTGGGGTCTCACCAGAGCAGAGTAGAGGGGCAGAATCAGCTCCCTGGCCCTGCTGGCCAGACTTCTTGTGATGCAGCCCAGGATACAGTTGGCCTTCTGGGCTGGAAGGGCACACTGGTGGCTCATGTTGAGTTTTTCATCGACCGACACCCCCAAGTCCTTCTCCTCAGAACTGCTGTCAAGCCATTCTCTGCCCGGCCTGTATTTGTGCTTGGGATTGCCCGAACCCAGGTGCAGGACCTTGCACTTGGCCTTGTTGAGTCTCATGAGTTTCACCCGGGCCCACCTCTCCAGCCTGTCCAGGTCCCTCTGGATGGATCCCTTCCTTCCAGCGTGTCAACTGCACCACCCAGCTTGGTGTCATCCCCAAACTTGCTGAGGGTGTACTCGACCCCACTGTCCATGCCGCTGACAAAAGTTAAACAGCACCGGTCCCAGTACCGATCCCTGTTACTATAATGTTACTATCCTTCTTAATTGATTGATTCGCTAATCAAAAAGTTCCTTATTCCAGATCTTAAGATTATCAGGTCTCAAGTTATAGTCTTGTATACAAAACACCACACAGATAACCTAGTATTAACACCACAGAGGGCAAAACTGCTAAAGGAATAATGAAATAAATCTTCCACGTGCAGTATGGTCTGGCTACTCATCCTACTACAGCACTGATCCATTTTTCAAGGTGGTACCAGCCAGAATTCAAGAGCCTGACATCCTTTTCTAAACTTTAAGCAAATTTCTGTCTGGATACCACTATTTCTTCCTTAACCTCACTTAGATTGGCCTGACCTTTCATGCTGAGCTTCTGCATCACTCCTATGCCGAAGAAAAACTGTGATTAACTCTTAAGAATGAATTCTACCTGGGGGGGGAAGCAATCACATAGGTTTGGGGTATCAGAGGCAGGGTTTGAAAGACCATCTTTTGTTACTACATTCCCTGAAAGTAAGTTTAAAGTGTTCAGTGTTCTTTATCAAAAAGAATCCCACCTTTTCTCTGTTTAGTCCAACGTAATAGTTTTAATGAAAAAGTATGAAAGGCAACTGGCTGACAAGCTCTGTTCTGTAGTGAGGCAGAGCATTGGTATGTTTTTAGTAGCAAAACTAACACATGTATTTAACCTTGCACGTTTTAAGTAAAGGAAATTAAGGAAAATAATGAAAGACAGCTCTTTTTATGACAGTTAAAACTAAACAAGCAATTTAAAAAAGAAAACAATACAATCTGAACCACATGAGCATAATCCTTATAATCCTAAATATTTCCACAAAAGGATTTATTCTTTTTCCCCAGCAGTTTTTCAATTCGCTCACAGAGCTCCATTATCACATCATTAAAGGAAGCCAAACTCAGGAACAGATAATCTAATTAATCAAAATAAATTGGCTTCATCCAGACACAGCAAATCGCAACTTTTATTTATGAACATAAACAGCATTAAGGAACCACAATGAATCAACTTCCAGAAGTATCATTAGGGGGCATGACACTTTTTATTTCTTCCCTTCTCTGTTCTGTTTCAGAGGAAATTCAATTACACTTCTCGATATCAGAATTCACTAAATACACAGATTTGTTAGCACTTACGGAACAGTGGGGCAGATCTGCACTGAGCCGCTTATGAAGACAAAGAACAGCACTTACAACTCAAAGAGCAGCAGTTAAAATAACTCCAAGCTTGCTCCGAGCTTCGAGCTGCACTTCTCCGACTTGAGCTCTTTGAACAACCAAAAAGACAACAGTTCATCCATATTTTAAAAAGAGAAACTAGCTATGTTTGGGGTTTTTTTTCCCCTTTAAAATCTAGCTTGGTGCATATGGCAAAAAAAAAGTGTGTGAGAGCAGGGTACTCAAAGGAGTATTTTCTCTAAAGTGAGTGAACTTAAGAGAAATTAGTATGTTTTGCTGAGACAGTGACAGGATGAGGCATGTTTCTGAGGGAAGATCAGGTAAAGTGAGGCTCCAGTCTCTCCTAGCTGTGTGCATGCCTTTCAGGTGTTGTTTTTGGGATTTTCAGACTCCCAGTTCTGAAGCTCTGAGGCTTGGGAAGCTTCAGTTACTAAAGCTCCTGCAATCCAAATGGTTCCAAAACACTTGAAAGACAGACTCCTCAAAGGACATCAGAAGTTATTTCTGTTTTGTAGAGACATTCTGTACCGGAACAAAACGAAGAAACAGCTCCAACACTAACACGCTAATTCTGAGAATTTAAATGCCTTTGCTAAACAGATTCAATACCTTTGTCCAGCTTCAGGAGAGGCCCAAGCTCCTGTTCTTTTTCAATGACTGTTGCTCAAGGTGTTATTTAAAAAGGCAAAGAAAGATACATAAAAAAAACCATTAAGACAATATACAGAGGTTTGCAATATTTATGTTAAGACACTAAGATAATGCCATCATGTACCTACCATACAGCTGTGGACTGAGCACCAAGCTACTCACCTTGTTACTAGTACTTCTTCAGGCTTTTTTCGCTCTAAAAGGTGTTGGAAGTAATTCTCCAAGGCTTGAGCAGTTAAGGTTTTCTTTAGGTACGGATAGTAGAGGGGATGCCGTGCTATCACACCTGTTAGGTATAACTGTTGTTACTTGGGATAGGAACTATTAAAACCCACTTGTGTTTATCCTTTCAACACTGATTTGAGATCCTCCTCTTAACTCAAACTATACATAGGGGTCCTCTTTAATGAGGTCCTGAATAAAAAGCAATAGTACGACAGCTTCCCCTCTGTCAGCAGAGAGGTAATGTGGAGCATGACGTGAAAGCATGCTCCCAAACTACATTATTAATGGACATTTTCTGGCTGCAAACAGACCCTGCCGCTGCAAGACACCTGAGAACAACAACAACAACATCACAACAAACCACCCACAGGCAGCTCTCTTCCCCTGAATGGCTCTCAGGACTTAGATAAGCAATTACAATTAACCATAATAAGGCACGATCAGCGACTGAAGGGTTGGTCCTTGCCCCACCCGTCACGTGAGATCCTGACGTAAGTGTGGGAAAACACAATTACATTTGTATTGCCGTATACATTGTGCTTTCATAAGCTCCAGGTAACTTCGTGCTGAAGCTGGCATTCCACAGCAGGACCAGGAAAGCAGATTGTGTCACAGGGATCTTTTTATCTGTGGACTTCAAAGCCTTTTTAATCTTACGAGATCAAGTTTGTTGTTGGTATTGTTGTTCCTTAATAAAGCAATGGTATCTTTCTATCTGAGGAAGTCTATTAGCTCTGCATCATTCAGGATTTGGCAATCACACACACACACAGAATCGCTCGGTTGGAAAAGACCTCTGGGATCATCATGTCCAACCGTTCCTGACTACCCACTAAACCATATCTTTAAGTACCTCGTCTACCCGCTTTTTAAATACATCCAGGGATGGCGATGCAACCGTGGTCAAACATAGGGAAATTAAAAAGAAATAATAATAATTAAAAAAATCAACGTTCCTTCATTCTTCAACCCAAAAAAAGTTTCACAAACAAGTACAAGAAAACTATATTCCTAAACATAAATGAACAAAATCCATCAGTTTTAGCAGGACAGCTAATAGCAAATCAAATCCCAAACGCACCTTTAATTCATACTGAGCTTTGAACACCACACGCTCTCATCTTCCAACAAGTAAGAGAGCCAATTGTTGCATGCAGAAGTAAGGAACAGAGGAATTATTAAACAGCACAATCAATGTAAAGAGACTGCACACTGAAATAATAGCATTTGGATTAACTATATAGCAGAAACATTCTCTTGCATGCAAGAACAACCTCGGTATTTCCCGACACTGTCAAGGTTTCAGCCATGTATGTGTTACACAATTAATGTATGTAAATATTGTAAGTGATCAGACAACCAAGAGATTACTTTGCATAACACATGCATGAAGGAGTAGCAACTCATGGGTAAAGGAAACCTTAAGAAGGCATTTCCTAACTTTGGGGAGCTCGACTTGGCAACCCTAAACAAAGATCTTTCTTTGGAGTATGACATGCAAGTATTTTTTCTTAGTACCTCAGATTTCAACAGCTGCTCAACAGAAAACTACAGATGTTCCATTAGTAAAATCCTTGTTTCACAGGGATTATTTTTTGTTTCAGCACAAAGACAATTAAAAACAAGAAATTAAGTGATGCGAGAGATTTAAAAAAAAATTAGGAGCGCTTGATACGTAACTCTTATTTGAAAATCTTATCTCACTTCAGAAAGCAAGAAAAAGAGAAATACCTATGTTCGCAGAGTTGCCTTTGTCTCCACTTCTAGTATAGGCAAGATCTTCTAAGCGGTAAGTGTGTGGACCACTTGGCAGATCTACACAATATAAAAATGGATACATGTTAATGATAGCCACAAATAACAGTGCGTTTTGAAGAAGTAGCTGTCATTTTAACTGTATAAATTTCTGCACTGTTTGTAGGACTCCTGAAAACACTTCCAAAGCTTTCTCCCCAAATGAACACCTAGGGAACAAGAGGTGAGGCTGGGGGCCAAAACTATGAAATTGATCCCTTCTGCTCCGTCTCCCAAATTCCTTTTGCCTTTATACCACTGATTGCTGTGCCAGGCATCCCCTCTTCCACCACCCTTGAACTTTTGTGCCCTTAACACGCAGAGCTCTCTGCTTCCAGTGCAGGTGGTAAATACACGTAATTGCTACTGTCCTGATAATCCTGTAATGTCTGTTTATTCTGATAATGGCTGTAGCCACAATTTAAAACTCCTCTTCAAGACAATGTGTCTCACTTTCACATGTACTGACACTTACTTATTTGGCTGCATGGAAGAAAACCAAGATTTCTTTTTCAAATTAATAATTTTGTCAATATTGTAGTATAAAAGGTCATAAATGGTCATAAAGGCATGCTCTATAGGAAGCCAATCTTCATTTTCGAACTTGTCGATGGTATTGGACTTTCACGCCTTTAGGAACATAAAGATTGTTACACTTCATTGAACAAAATTTGTATTAAGTATAATTTTTAATCAAAAAATCAAATCCACTCCTGCCCAAATCCAGAAAGTCAGTCTTGTTGGATCCACACAGTTTATACGTGAGGTTAAGTTACACAGCACAGACCTCTTGCAGTCATTGATTACTAAGAGTAGTAAGTTGTCACCATCCAGTTTCTGTGCCCCAAAGTGAGACGAAGCGCTGGCTTCGTCACAGAGCTTCAGTTATTTGCTGATAGCGGCATAATACTGAAACTTGAAGCACTGTTTATATCCCAGTTTTTAGGCAGTGACCATCTAGTAAATTCCAGCCAGTTTTGCTTCTGATCCAACTTCTGTACATTTGACAGATGCCCAAAATTATTTTATTTTTTAAATTTTTTTTTAACACCAAACAATTCATCCCTGGGCACATGCTTGTCACAGAAAAGTTCAATCTAATGTGTTTAAACCTGCCAGATTTAAAGGAATTGAAGAGAGGGTCAAGTAAATCAACTACGTCGGACAAACCTCACGGTGCAAGATACAATGCAGTTTAAAAATGCATCAGTTCATCTTTTCTGTATTGCTTTTTTACATTTTGCTTCTGCTGAGGGTATCAAATTGTTGTGCTGGGTTTTTTATTTTTAATTTTAGGGAGTAAGAGACCCAATACTAAAGATGTACAGGCTGAATCAATGGGCTGAAGCCAACTG
>NW_010156398.1:0-17855 GCF_000695765.1 Mesitornis unicolor
ATCTTTCCCCCGCCCGGGTTGCCCACCCCTCCGGGGGGTAATGCCAGCGAGTGCGACTGCCACGAGTGGCACTACCGCATCAGAGCCGGACTAGTCCAAAACGTCGTGAGCAAGGTGAGAAAGGCGGCGGCTGCCCCCAGCCTCCCTTCCCCATCTAGTCCTCACGGACCCCCTCAGCCCTACCCCAGCGCTGTTCGACACCCGCTCTTTCCAATCCAAGGGGAGCAAGCTGTGGACGTGATGCGGATCTGTCTGTGTGTGCTATTGCTGGGTCGGTCAGGTGCTCCATGGGTTGCCCTCTTGTCAGCAGTAAATCCTGCGTCCCTGTAATCCATTCCCTCCCTGGGTGTCACACCGGGTGGCTGTCCTGTGGGTTTGTACCTGGGTGCTGATTGCGATGCTGAGCTTCAAAGTTGTGTCCTGAAATTGGGATCCTCGGTGGCTTTTGGGGATCCCAGCAATGGTAGCTGCCCTGATGTCTTGCGACAGTAGTGTCCATAGGAAGGACAGCGTGGGTGAGTGTCACCAGCTAGCGAGGGAAAAGGGTTGTGGAGAAGGCTCCAGTTGTGATACCGCTCGTCTTTGTACAAGTATACCAATGGAGCTGTACAAGCAAAAAGACAGGTTGATTTTTTGGGGAAGCTGAAGAAATGGTCATTGCTGGGGAGAAAACCAGCCAAAGTTCTGCTGAATTCTTCTTGTTTTGTACTCATTCCCTTGATAATTGTTTCGGCAGAGCAATAAAAGAAGAAATGTCTCACACAAGTTGTTGTACTCCAGAGGCAGGAAGTGCATGCTGCTCTGTTTTGTGTTTCTTAATGTAATGGCTAAGGTGGAAAATTTCTAGTGAGGAGAACTGCACTGCTTTCTGGTCTGACTTCATATTTGCTGAGTGGTGCATGCAAAAAAAATGCCTCACCTTTTCACCTGAAAGCTTTTGCTTCTTTATTCTGCGATCCCCGTGAAAGCCCTGCAGTCTCTGGATGGACCTCATTGGTATTAACAGGCAACTGGAGCTCTTGGAAATGTAAAATGAAACTGTTACAGCAGGAAAGTAGTTCCCTTAACCTCAAGACCACCACCCTCCCCCCACCCTAAGATCAGCAAAAATCACTTCCTGCCCTGAAGTGGTGTTTTGAACTAATTGTGTTTATTTAGTTGGGAGAAAGAAACAAAAATCAGATGATCGGCATGATTGTGCTTTGGTCAGCCGGCACGTGTTTGTGTTAATCATTGAAAAACATTTTGGTTTCTTTTTGTGTCCCTTTAAAGCGTGTGCAATGGGGGGATAAAGGGGTAAGCAAATACCTCAGAAGCTTGAACCCAGAATGGATTTGAAAAAAAGCAACCCTGTTACAAAAAAAAACTTTCCATGAGGAAAAACATGGGCACATGGTGGACTTGAATGGTTTGTGATGTAGAAGTGCATAAGGAAACTTGACATTTAAGAGAGGCAGATTTTTGTCTGTTTATAACCAGAGATTGAGCTCTTCATGTGTTTTAGAGTTTAATGCTGATACTTAAGCATAACAAAAAAAAAATAAAATCGAAATATTTATTTAGTGTAAACTGTAAAGCTTTTTTTTTTTTAAATGTTTGACTCTTTTGAAGGTCGTCATCAAGTTGGCCACAAAAGGTGGTAGGAGAGTTCGTTTGCTATCTTGCATGTTTCTTTAAAAATAATAGTGTTCTTTGGAAGAACTTACAGTAAAGGGCAGATCAATTTTAAGGGATAAATAAACAGCTGTGGTCCCTGCTGTCTTGTTTTCTATTAGAAAGAATAATAATCATCTTTTGAGATGATGGGTTTTTCCAGTGCAGAGTTTTTTATTTTTGTTGTATGCTCGCTTCTAAGAACTTGGCAGCTTTTTCTCTTTGATTTGTAATCCCATGTAATTATGATTAGGTTGTTTTCCTGGGGCCAGGATTCCTTCTTAGTTTGTGCTTTGGTTTTGTTTTAGGGGTTTTCTGGGTGGGTGTGCTGTCTGTTTTTATCCTAATGAAGAAAGAGGAAAAACCCACACAGAACATCAGAGTATCTTAAACTTGGACTTCCTTTCTTATGAATCTCCAAGAGCCCTGGTACTGTGGAAGTGATTCTCATAGATGCTGACTCCTCTTATGTGCATCTCACCGTTTTATGTGAGAAAGAGCTGCCCTGGATTAATTCAGAAAGTGGGATGTTCAGATCTCCCTTGCCTTCCCTCTAAAATACACTTGTTTCTGTAATGTATTATGCAATGTTCTCATCTTTCTAAATAGCGTTTTATTAAACCTTAGTCTAATATATGCTCATCTGTGTAGTAGCCAGGGGTTATATTGAAATATCATAAAGAGAGCCAAAAGTATATTAATAAAAAATGTACTTTTGTTTGGCCAGTAAATCCCCTTGTTCTCATCTTCGGCGGGCTAAGCTAATCGCAGCTGAATGCTCCATTGCTGCTTTGTCTTCAGAAACAATGAAACAATCATGGTTATTTAGCGCAAAGCATATTTCCTGCCTTGCATTTTTGTTGATGTACGCGTGCATGAGATGTCATCATCCCCCATTCCTCGGGAGCAGATAGCTAACTTAACTGTGTTAAGTTTCACTGTCTCCACAGTCTCTCTCCTAACTGTACCCTTCATCAGACGATGTCTCTCTGTCCCTGCTTTCTCAGCTCTCCCTTCTCTGGTGCCTGTTTTCTCCCAGCCTGTCATGCTTGGGATTGATGGAGATCTTGCTGTTTCCAGCCCTGCTTCATGCTTTACTTACTCACGCTTCTCTTCGAGTGTTTGCTGAAGCCAGGGGTGGCCTTGCACCTTTCTTGAAAAGTAGCATTGCCATGCTAGGTGCTGCCATTATCCTGACCTCCTTGACAGAGTCAGTGGGAACAGTGCTTTTTATAGTGCTGCCAGTCATTAGAACTGGGAATGGTAATAAAGGGCGTACTGCCTATTATTTAATGCTGTTGAAATACATATAGCAAAGAGGTCAGATGCATAATTTAACCACAGGGATTCCAGTGGCCATATTAAATCACCCATCTGAGCTAATGTCCTGACTTGGTACATAAATCTTGGACATGGTTTGTACATAAATATCTTCCTTTAGGGCATTTCCACTGTAAGGCTTTTTCATTGCTAAATGCTTCTTTGAGGATTTTCATCTATTCTTTCTTACAACATCACCGTTATCACTATAAGCAGAGTGCACGTGTATTGCTTGTGGGAGATGTGTCCTACACGAGCCTTTAGGCAAGAGGCTGGTGGAAAAAAAAATTAAAATCTGTCTTTTAAATGGTCCATGTATCTTACCACTGTCACAAGGAAAGATACTGAGAAATACTCTCCTTTTTTGCCATGGGGAAACCTGAGGTCTCATTTTACCTGTTTGCAAAGTGCCACTTCAGGTAAATTATTAGCATTAATGCAACAAACAACATAATCACAACTGAACATAGGTAGTTGAAAAGTCTAGCAGGAAGCTGGAGTGTGTACTCAGCAGGGACTTTTCTAACTCTCTTGTTAACTTCTTTAGTGCCTGGATCTTCTGACCATCTGCAAAGCCAGCTGTAATCTTGGGGCAAAGTTTTCATGGAAGCTCTAAGTTACAGGAACAATGGTGGTTGTGTTTCCTCTCCGTTACTAGGATGACCTGTCCTCTGTGTTTGGCTGCATTACATGGTGGGGTCATTTGTTGTTCTGAATGTTAATCTGTATAATGGACACCAAGCTGACAATGGGCAAGGACTGAGGCTTCATTAAATTGCAGTGGTTGATGGCACAGCATCCCTCCATCCGCACATGCAGTGTTCCAGATCGTTCCACCACTTGTGGGTGGCGTAGAGGGAAGTGGTTAGTTGAAGGCTGTGTTTTAATCACCCAGAGCAATTATGTAATAATACTTCATTTCTATTCACAAGGGAATTCCTGTTGTGGCTGCTTTTCTGCTCCAGATGCCTTGTTTTGCTGCAGTGCTGTTCTCTTGGCACTCAACTTCCCACTTGATTTGGATTGAGTCATCTTCTTTCCCAAGGAACATGCCATTATTTTACCTATTTGCCACTGCCATTCAGTCATTCTCATGCCAATTTGGCTGAGCCTCTAGCAAATCGTCCTCTCCAAAAAAGGGGAGCTTAATTCAGGAGTGCTAAATCATCCAGGGGCAGTGCTGCCATGCAGCAAGCATTGAGCAGTGCTGCCTTGCTGTGAACTTGGATCAGTTCAGACTGGGATTTGATGCTCTTGCAAGGGGGGATGTCTGTGCCCTGCCAACCTTTCTTTCTCTTGCTTTTATGGCAGTTCTGGCACTTTTCTAGACATACTTATAGCTGATTTAGTTTGTTAACCTGGTAGAAAACTTTAAATACATTTATTCAATTATTATCTCTCTTTTTCTGGGTTTTCTGCTGAGTTAATGAAGTGAAATGGCTTTACGCAGTGACGTGTGCCCTAGACTGTGGTGGTGTCTCATGGGATTATTGCAAGTAGCCAGAAATGGTACAACAAACAAATCTGTGTGTAGTAACAGTGACAATACATGTGGTACTGCCTGTGGGGTAATATATCTTGGAGTAGGGGATTGATGTGCATTTCAAGTGGATTTTCAGAGTCTAGTTGTTAATTAATTTGAAAGGGATCATTCTGATGAGGTTCCTCCCAAAATAAGAGCTGTGCAACTCTTTCCAGGCACAAATGGGAGGAGGTCTCTCACTTGTTTCTGCGTATCCTCCAGTTGGCTGATCTCTGCAAAGAGACCTCAGAAATGCTGATGCATCTCTTTTTTCCTGCAACTGCCAGGATTTGTCTTGTCAGGGTTGGTTCTTGGCTGACTAGCTTCTATTTAGTCCGAAATCAATGAAAACCCTCAAGTTATTATACCCAGTGCAGTAGTTGGGTCAGAAGCAGCAAGATCGGAGCTAGTATATCACCCCTGCCCTTGTACAGATTGAAGAGGGTATAGGGACCTGTAAGGCAGATGCTTGAAATGGACAGAAAGAGTATTCTAAATTTATTTCAGATAAGGCTTTGAAGTTACTCTCTTCCAACAGGTGCTGAAGGGGTCAACAAATGTCTGTGGTCAAACACCCAGAAATACAGGCAGACGAAAGCAAACTTCTACTACTATTTTCTTATGGCTTCCTCAGTTATGGGAGAGATCCCAAACTTTGTTTTCCACCCTCTTCCCTCTGCAAGTTAGCTGATAAAGAGGTAGTGGTTAGTGGTCTGAGCACTCACAGGCTTGAGAAATCTGCTTGTCAAAGAGGGAGCAAGGGCAAGGGGAGCTGCCTGCTTGTCCTCCTACTGCTGTTCTGAGGCCTGCCTCTTCACACTGAGATGTGGAGATGGAGTCTCTTGGTTATCAGGGTGCTGGTGAACAGCACTCTAAAACCCCAGGTCGAGTTTCTGGCTGAGTGGAGTGAAGGAAGAGGACAGCTGTTTCAGGAACAATACCTGCACTTTCCCTATAGTGCAGAACTGACCTCTGCCTGCCTGTGAACAGCAAATTACCTGATGTTGATCTTTGAGATAACCACATATGATGATATCACCAGACTACAAATACTTGTTTGGTGAGCCTAGATACTGTTTTTATTTACCTGGGAGGGGTGTTATGTACAGGCCAAAAATTTTTGAAGCAACTGATCTGGAAAAAACAGACTGAAATAAGACCAATGCTGATATCGGAACCAAGGTAGTCTTAGGTTTTCTATCTGGTATGGTTTTTTTTCACTAGAGGGAATATACAAAGAGTAATGTTTATTATCACCCTTAAGATAAAGTGTCTCAGATACAGGAATCTGATTTCAGTCTACTATAAATAGTTAGTAGCATTGGTAGAACTAACAATCACCTTCCAGGAAGGTAGTTCCATAATGAAATACCTTGAAGTCATTCCCAGCTTTCCAAGACTTGCTGTTGAGCCTCTCCTTATTTTCTGTCTGCATGTCAAACAACTGGTTTTTCTTTTTTTGGTTGTGTGTGGTTTTTTGTTTTAGGTTTTTTTACTGGATGGACATAATGTTTGAAATGATTGGAGTTTTGTCTGTTTTTGTTTCCACTCACTAACTAATACATCCTGTATCTCAGGCATTTAGTTTAAATACACTGATCCTGCCTCTGCTGTGGAAGAAGTTGCAGGCTATGGTGTATATTTACCAGCTGTACAGGAGTCTAAAACCAAATTTCTAAAGTACTCCAACAATTTTACCACCTCTTACTCTGGTTGCAAGAGTTTGATTATAAAAGATGACCTCATGTTTTTCTTACAGTGTTTGTCAAAGAGGAGGAACAGGCACTTAGGAAGGCATCTAATTTGGAGCCAGTTCTGATGGTAACCTTGAGATGAGGATTACAGGCCAGCTGAACATGAAGGTGTTCATTTTTTAATGAAATAACATTTGGAATAGCACAAGACTCCTGGTTTTCCGTGACTTAAACTTTTGGCCATACTAACTGTGTAAAGTCTTAAATTAAAGCTTTCCAAAAGAATTTTAGAGAGCTGCTAAACTCAGAAAATGCTGAAAGGGATCCAGTGCTCTTGTGTACCTTGTCTTTTGCTTGCGCTGTCAGCCTATTTGTTTCTGCCTGGTTTCTCCTCTGTGCTACCTGGCATCCTTGCTTGGGACAGTTGCTTTCACTCACTCCCTTTCGTACTCCTTCTTCCCTCAGAGGGACTTTTCTTGAGCTCCAGTCACCTCAACTCTGAAATGTGTGCTTAGCTCTCATAATGTAATTTATTTTTGTGGGTTTTTTTTTTCCAGTTGACTTTTGACAGCAGGTGACCTTGTGTGCACTCTGGATTCCCTTTTAAAGTCCCAAGGAGAAGGAAGGGATCTAAAG
Organism: Mesitornis unicolor; assembly: GCF_000695765.1. Classification (NCBI taxonomy): domain Eukaryota; kingdom Metazoa; phylum Chordata; class Aves; order Mesitornithiformes; family Mesitornithidae; genus Mesitornis; species Mesitornis unicolor. The sequence goes on from NW_010156398.1 coordinate 6,826, forward strand.
GAGCGTGAAAGCCCCTTCCAGAATGTGTCATTGGGGTGTGTGTATCCAGGCAAAACCAGTGTCAGCGTCTGATAACTGTTAACGACGTACTGGAGCTGCACCGGCCCACGCCCAGTGCAAGCGCTGCACAGCCTGCTGTGCCACTGGCCTGTAAAACCCAGCAGCCATCAATGATTAACGTGTGCGTTGAGTGGCTTCTGCCAGTCTAGGCCACGTCATACCTGCTGGGAACGTGCAGAAGGTCTGTGTCTATTCCCATGCAGTGGGAGAAGTATCAGCAGCTGGTTGTGTCTGTGGCAGAAACTCCTGCCTGCCCTGTGAGCTGATGAGGTGAGGGCAATTGTGCTCAGGGAGTGATGGTCTGGGTGTGACTCACACCTGTTGAGAAGCTTTTTTTTTTTTCTTTTTCATTTTTCCCTCCACTTCCCTCCTACCCAGGAGGAAAATTCAATGTGTAGTACAGGGTTTTGTTAGGGTTTGTATTTTGTCTTTTAATCTGGGAGATCCCCAGATGCCAGTTGTCCTCCTCAAGCACAAGAACAAAAGACTAAATAAGTGAATATATCGTGGTACTTGTTTCTGGGACACCTATTTAGATTCACAAATAGTAAAGCTGGGAGAATCGGGAGTGCTGCTTGTGAGATGCAGGGAAGCGGTACATTCGCCTTGTCCAGCAGCGTGTGATTTATAGTTACCCTTGCATGCTGTTTTCATAGTAGGGTGGTCTGGTTCCCTGGAAAAGGTTTTCGGCTCCAGGCAGTTGTGGAGGAATTAATTCTGGCTCAAGTACTGTATCCCTGTTATTCCTGCAACACACTGGAGCTGCCTGGTCTCCTGGCCTCCAGATCAAAGTCCATGAGCATGTATACATGTATACAATGTCGCAATGTCCACCCTACAAATATTACTTAGGTTAGAGAATGTAAATTAAACTGTAAGACCTTTTCCCCTGCTTTGTCTCCAAGGGGTGTGTAAAACATTGTCTGCATGAACAATACAAGCTCAACAGAGCAGTTTCTTATTTTGATTTGTAAAATGCGTAGGATATTTTTCTACTTTCTTCCTTCTCTTTAATATTTATTCAAGTTGGAATTAATACCAAACCCTCTTTTTTTCCTTTCTCCCTCTCTTTTTCTTCTTGCCTGAATTCTAATAGCTTAAGTCCTCAAATGATGAGAGGGCAGGGTCACAGCAGCAATAATTGCATGTCAAAATTGAGGTCTCTGATCACTTTATCTGCAGTTACTTTAAGCAAGTATTTCTCATGATTAATGGCTTCCTCTTCTTGTCTCCTCCTTCTCCATTTCAGAGTTTCATGCCATGCTTGACATTCTGTTTTTTCCTCCAATCCTTAAAAAGGCCAAATAGAAGATTTTTTTGCCATGTCAGTCCTCTCAAGGCTGTGCATGCACAGTATGTTTTATGCAGTCTGAAAAATACCAGTCCTCAAAGTGTTAACTTGTTTTTGATAAACTGATGATAGCGAAGTTAATATGTAACTGAAATGCTGGTTTTGTTTTTTTTACATATGGCTTCTATTTACAGTGCCTAGACCTGCTCTAAATACCAATTTGAAAACTAGTTTATCTTTTTATTTAGTTTTGTTGCAAAGCTAGTCCCAGCAACACGTACCTTTACCAGAATAAAAGTTGTCATCAGCTGAAAAGTGAATGATGGCGCTTAAAAACTGGCTTTCAGTGTGTGTGTGTCAGTCAGTCTTAGTCATAGGTTTGTTGTCCCTGGTCTTTCATACAGCCTAAAGGAAGCAAACAGCTATGGGTCTTAAAGCAAAGAATAGGTTTAGTCAGTTTTGTGACAGTGGCTCCTAATGATGTCAGAATACGAGTAGAAAAGATACTTAATTACAGCACAGAGATGTAAAAAAGAAATGGAAATATCCTGATCCTGCTCTCTGGAAAGTTATGAATATGGTGTTCATGAAAGCTGCCAACAAGATTTTTTCTCTCCCAACTCTTTGATGTTAGATGACGTTACAGAATTGGGAAAAGTGAAGCAGATCACATCAGCTGAGAAACAAGTTAGTTGACTAATCTGAGGAGGGTGAAGGCTGGAAAAGATCAAAATGTCTCAGAATAAAGGGAACTCCTACTGAAAATAAAAGAAGTAGTGATAGAGAAGTGGGTGGTATATGAATGTTACTAAAACTGATTTAATCATGTTGAGTATCCGGAAAACTGTCATATGTTTAACAAATCATTTTAATTGTTAGTGTATTAGTGATGATTATTTACTTAGCAAACTTCCTTCTTCCCTCTCCCAGTGGGGAAAAGCAACAGATCTGCAATGAAAGCAAGGTTGAGAACAGAAGAGCTAATTGCTCCTGATTGAAGTGTGAAGTTGAAGGGCAGATTAAACTTTTATAGTTTTGCAGTGTTTCAGGTGACATCTCACTATCTTGGGATTCTGCTGATGTGCTCAGTGGATGGCTTGAAGGGTCATTTTTACTTATAGCATAGACTAAGGAATAATTTAGTGCAGAGCATTCAATTTGAAATCTCTTCCATCTTGCTTTACTGGCTGTGAAATGAAGTTGATTTGTGCTCTCTTGCATATTTGAAGTTTTGGGCTTATTTTGTGATTGCAGTTGCTTGAGCCACCTCACCATGCTGGGGAGATGGTTCTTACAGGTGAGAGCTGTGACTGAAAGGCATTAGGTATGACACAGGCCATGCAAGTGTGCATGGTGCAGCTCGGCTGACAGCGTGACACTGCTTCAGCAGGCAGAGGCAGGAGATGCTACAGGAATACATCTGCTTTCAGCATCGCCTACCTGCTGCTGGGGACAGAATAGGGCCACACACATACAGGGTATGAGCAGGACAGCATGTCCCCATAGGGTGTAGTGGGGACAGCCTAGTTACCCTAGGGTAATTAGTATAGGAGGCAGTATATCTGCCTCTCTAATTTCAAGCAGCTTGACACAACCTGTGCCTTAGATGTCCCATCTCCATGATGGAGTTGAAGTCTGCAACCCAGTAGGAAGTGTTATTTTATGTATCCATGTTTATATGGTGATGTGTGGCAGCATGGCACTGAGCTTGTGTGCTTTATTTTTAAGGCTGAAATACCAGACGTGAAAAAGATACACTTCAAAAATTAATGTGGAAATTTCACAGCTAAGTCATGCATATCCAAAAATGTGGTTTTGAAGGATGTATTTCAGCAACTTCAACTATGTTAAATTTCAGAAGCCATTAGGAAAATTTGTGAAGTCCACGGTTGTGCAGTGCTGTGCTGTACTGTACTCTTTTGTGGGGATGGAAACAGTTTTCGTAGGTACATGAAACTGCTTTCATACAACTCTGCATGGTCTAATTATATCTTTCTTGGAAGACAGCTAAGCACGTGTCCTCTGGCTCACGCACACTTTCCTCTTTCTCTCTCCCCACTCCCCTTCCTCCCCAAAACCTTTGGATTTGTGGTAGTAGTCAAAAGTAGTTTCTTTGCTCTGTTTTTCAAATGGTGTGTTGCCCAGGCAATACTATCTGTAGTTAAAGCAACCTGACAATTTCTGTGTAAATGACCTTGTGTTTACCATTCACGAGTAATTTTCCTGAGCTGTAGTTTTCCCTGCCAGCTGTCTAGAAATGGTAAACCAGAAATGGTTTACTGGCTTCCAAGAATGAAAAGTGTAGAAAATGCTGTTCCCACTGTAACAAAAATGAATTGGATGAGAAGCTGAACAAAACAAACCTTCGCATCTGAGTTAGCAAGCTCCAGTGTATGGGAATATGGATCTCAGATTTGGTGAGAATGGGAAGGAAGCAGATGTTGAGCAAAAGGTGAAACTCTGGTTCCAACAGTATCTCTTTTACTATTTGAGTAAAATTTCTTGCAAACTTGAATGGTTATAAACCTCTCAAAATACCAGTGTGTACTTCCTCAGTGAGAAATTGTTTATTAAAAGGATTTATCTTTAAGAGGTCCCAAGCACTCAGGCACTGGTCAAAGATTTTCAGTGAAAGCATCCACTTATACAGCTGAAGAAAGTTAGACATACTCAGCACTTGGAGGTCTAGCATCATACAGAGGGGAAGCAGCTTGAAAGTCAGGTGTGTCATAGTTTGACACATTCCAGTATAGATGGTGTAGGTCGCTTTGAGTGGTTGTTCAAAGAAACCCTCTCCATAGCTGGTTTGTGTTTTTCTTGTGGTTTGGCTATTTTTTTTCCTGACTCTTCTGTTTTCCAGGTAAGTCCAGTTGTGTCTCATAAGAACACAAGGCTTTTATGAGAATTTCTTCCCATCGAAAGGAAAGATGTAGTTTGGAAATGTTTGGTTGTGAATGTGGCTCCTCAAAGGAAGATGAAATAATGCATTTTTATACATTTTTCTCAAGTCTTCCAGGATTATTTGGTTTAATTTTTCACTCTTCTTAATGTCCTTGCTTTGAAATGTGACCTTCTGGATACTTCCACTGAGCTGGTTGTACTGGTGGTCAAAAAATGCCAGATGTTCTCAAGTACACTTTACTGACACTTAAAATACAGATCAAGGAGTGCTTTGACCAGCTGTGATCTCAAAGGAGAGGCTTCCTTACTCTGAACCTTGAAGGTTAAATGGTTAAATGTTCTGCTGTTGCCATGGCCAAGAGGGAGATACACAGAAACTAGTGGCAGTAAAACCACCCCAACTTTAATTGTTTCAGTTGGGCTGGCACATCGCTCCCTCTGGAAGGCTTCTCCTGTAACATCTTTAGACTGCTGCTACTGCACAGTTATTTTATGTGGAGTTGAGCATCATGCTATTATCTGGATCTTGTACACTTTCTTTAACATTAAAAATGCAGCCCAAGTGTCACCTTTGATCAGGAGTTGAGAAGGAGAGGAGAGAAGCATTGTCCTGTAGCAGCATGGAGGGAAATCTTAGTTGAGTGATCTCCTGTGGCTGTAAGTATGACTATGACTCGGATGGTTTAGTACTAAGAGAAGGCATTAGTGGTAGGTATAATTCTGGCAAAAGTACTGAATTTTTTGCTTTCTATTCGTTGGATCTGGTTTTTGGGCTTTGGGTTTTTTATTATTATTATTTTGAGGGTTTTTTTGTGGTGTGAGTGGGGGGGTTTTTTTGGTTGTTCCTGTTTTGTTTTGTGTGGTGGTTTGTTTTTTTTTTGGTTGTGGGGTTTTTTTTAATTGTGGAGGTTTTTTTCAGTGCTTGGTCTGCTGACCTGAGCTTTTTCCTTCAGGAATAAGTACCTGGAAATTGTTTTGCTTGTTGTTATATATATTGTATGAAAAGCATAACTTTATTTTTGAAATTATTTTATTCTTTTTAAAAACAACTTTGTGGTTATGTTTTGTTTTGTTTTTTTAAAAACACTAAGAATCTCAAGGCATCATAAATATGAACTTTCAGTTGACAAGGTACTGACATAGAAGATTGATTCTTGTGCTGTGCGGGGAAAATTGACAGGGTTTGGTTATAAAAAGATGAAGCAGGAAGAACAACAAAGAAAGAGACCAAACATACATGGACCTCAGTGACAAATGACAGATTTTTACTTTCATTTACTGCACTTAAAATCACCATCTAACATGCAGGTCAGCTTGTTACTTTTCCCGAGGAGGGATTTGTGGCTGCCATGGTAAGCTGTGGCATAAGTGACATGTAGGGGCTGTGGTTCCCAAAGCAGGACCTTCCTTCTAGGGCCTGAGAAGATCTGTGCGGTGTGTGTGGCACCTCATGTGCCTTAGGGCAGAGTCTGCAAAGTCCAGCACAGCAGCCAGGTGCTGTCTGGTGGGGGAAGGACCAAGGGAGGGTGCAGCTTTGTGCTTGGCTTAAGCTCTTCCAAGGCAGTGACCCTCTGGTCCCCTTGTGCTGAAACCAATGTAGGGAGCAGTTGGAGCAGGGCCATGGTTTGCCTGCAGATGGTTTGGGGAAGGGTCTCCTTGCTTTCAGCAGTGGTCTGGGCATTGGCCATTGGAAATGGACTGCGAACTCACAGTGCAGGGAGAGGGTGTAGTGTCCGGGTCCCCTCTCATGGGCTCTTTGTGCCAGGCTCTGGGCAAGCGTTGGACCAGAGTATCTGTGTCTCTTTGCTCCTTTTTAGGAAAGAAGGGTCTGCCTTGCACTTTTCCATGCAATCAGGGTGAAAGTAGAATAAGCCGAATCCTTGGTAGGTATCTTATTATGACCTTTTCGAGGTGGATATTCAGTGTGCTTAGACACCACAGACAGCATTATGACCTGTGGAGGACAAGTGCTTTTGAGGCAGGAGACCTTAATTGAGACAGCTTGTGTTTGTAGTAACAAACACGTAGCAGACTTTGTTTGCAACTTTTATAACTTCATTGCAAATACTGACTCAGTGCATGAGCCCTGTCCAGATTTTTACCCCTTGTAAAGAAGTTACAGGAAGGTTACTTTTGGGGAGCGTTGCCTTCCACCAGGTGGTTTCCACACATCTCGTATTTCAGATTGTTTCACATCAAGATGGGGGACTTAGTGACTTACAGCACGGGTGGTGACTCACTGATATATCAATTAAACATTAGGATCCTGAAGGTGTGACTCCTTAAGCTTTGACCAAAAAAAAAAAAAGATGTCACAACATGATAAAAAACTTTTGCAATATATTGCACATCTGCATAGGTGGCAAATTCTCTACGTTGCTGTACTGCCAAGAGAGAAAGCTTTTATTTTTTAAATGCTTCCACTCCACCAGCATATTTAATATACAGAGGTTTTTTCATGTGTTTGTTTTTGGTTTTTTTTGTTTTATTTCAGTGTAACAATTCAGTCCTATTGGTTTAACAAGTCACTTTATCAGATCTCTTGCATTAGGAGGATGGATGGAAGACAAAGACAGACAAAACCCAGGAACACACAGAAATACCAGGAAGCACTGTAAATTTAGCAGCACCTTTCCTTCAGGCTGGGAGCTGTTAACTCCCAAGTGGGACACCAGGGGATTCAATCAGAGTTGTTACAGGATTTAATGGTCTCTCTGCTTGTAACAGATTAATCTACCTTTTGTAAGAGATAGCAGAGGATTAGCATCTAGTCTCTAGCCAAGACAATCTACCAGTGCAGATTTATTTGGAGTGCCACTTGAACTGTTACCAGTGCTGCCCGGCCCAGTGTTTTGCCCTGCAGAGGCATGGGAACCTGTCACTCCTTTCTCTCTGGAGCAAATGTGAATGTCATGTTTGAGTGAGGAAAATACTGGTGCTTACAGTAGGACCTGCCACAACTCTGGGTACAAGCATGCCTTATAGGCACGTGTCAAATACGCTCTGCTCTGCAGAACTCGGGTGTACATAAGGGGAGAGGCAACATTGATGTTATATTGGGTTGGCCAGAAAGTCATTGCGTCTTTTTCTGGGTAAATGAAAGGTGAATTTTTCATGGGAAGCAAAAACTTTATTAAACACTAGTTTTCATTTTGTTGAATTACCTTTTGCTATCTTTCAGGCCAATTCATGATTCTGTGCTCAAAAAAGTTCTTATCTCTTTTGGCAAAAACAGTTCCAAGAATGATTGTATATATTTATCAGCAGTGAAGGTTTTACCATGCAAGGCATTTTGAACAAAACAAATGGTAGTCTGATGGTGCCAGGTCTGGTGAATATGGTGGATGTGGTAACACATCCCATCTGAGCTGCAGCAATTTTTTATGAGTGACCAGACTTGTATGTGATCTCGTGCTATTATGGAAAAACACACCACCTTTATGATTCGCCAATTCTGGATGATTCTGTTTGATGGCATCATTTAATTTATCCAGTTGATGACATTACACATCCAAATTAATTGTTTGGTTCCTTGGAAGCAATTTAAAATACACAATACCTTTGAAATCCCACCAGACTGACAGCATAACCTTGCTTTGGTGAATATCTGCTTTTGAAGTGCTTTGAGCTGGTTTATCATGCTTTCTCCACAATCTTTTTTGTCATTGTTGTAGATGATCCATTTTTCATTGCCTGTTATCATACATTTCAGAAAGGGATCATTTTCCTCACATTTCAAGAGAGAATCTGTCAATGTGCTTAGTGAGATGAATTTCTTTGAGCTCATGTGATACCCAAATACTGAGTTTCCTAACGTACCCAAGTTGTTTTAAATGGTTTTCAATACTCGATTTTGATATGTTAAGATCATCAGCAATCTCTAGTGCTATTAAATACCGATTGGAGTCAATCAATGCCTTTATTTTGTCATGATCAACTTTGATTTGCCTTCCTGCGCATGGTGCATCTTTAACATCAAAATCTCTGGACTGAAATTTAGAAACCAGTTCTGACACTGTCATGGTTTTAAGGCATCTTCACCATACACATTGCACAACTTTTTATGAGCTTATGCAGCATTTTTTCCTTTTCAGAAGTAATACAGCAAAATATGAAGAAAATGTTCCTTTTGATTTTCCATCTTGAAATTGACACCAAATAAATAATTGTTAATGAAATTGTGCACTTTCTTTTCCTAAAACAAGCTTGAGCTGTCAGCTGTCAAGTTACATAATTAATTTGTGGTTTAAAATGAAGTGCAATATACTTCAAGACTTGTATGTCCATCTGTTAAAAACATGCAATTACTTTCTGACCAACCCAATATAATGGCTCCTACTTTATTTCTAGCCCTTCAAAGCTGAGGCTGCAATCCCCTACCTTTGGCTTTTCCATGGGGAAGGGGGAGCACAGGTCTCTGGCAAAATTCCTGCACTTTCAGCATGATAAAACCTTTCTGGTTTGCTGTGCTGCTTTGTTAAGATGGGTGTGGATGATACAATAGCTATTAAATATGTATGTTGCCCTATTAATGTCATCTTTACTGGAGTCTGCTTTTGTCTGCAGCATCCATTTTTCTTTTGTGCCCTTTCCTTATTCTTCTGTCTCTCTGTGAGTCAAATGCCCTGGTGGCACTCAGCACTGTCCTGCCAAATTTGTTTTGAATAAATGCTTCATGGTGTGCTCTCTCTGGTTTGTGATAGCTGCTGGATATGGTTGTGTTCTTAGTACTGAGCAAGTAATTTGGCGTTGTGGCAGATTCTCTGAAAGTTTGTGCTAAAGCAGTGGTAGAAATGTTTCACTATTTCCCTATTTATGAGTTCTCAGTGTTTTGGAGAGCTAGAGATTTGAGGAAGGTCAGGAGATGCCTGTGTCTGTCAGCACCTGCTTTGGGCTGCCCTTGTGGGCTTGGGGGATCAGCTCTGGTGTATGCTGGCCTGCAATGTGAGTGCTTAACTGAGGGCAGGAAAGGGCTAGATGCAGGGTATGAAGGAAATACATGTTTTTTATTTTCAGAGCAGCTGGGAGTTGGGCAATAGCCTTAAAAACAAACAAATGATCACTCACAGATATCAAAAGGAGTGGGTGCATTTTCAGCACCAGAGAAGCACCTGCTGATAGGTTGACTTCTGCTTTTAAACTCTTACTCCATGTGCCAGTGTGTTGAAGTGGTTTGATATCTGTTGTCCTGGCCTGAAAATTTCACAACAGCCCTTCATGAGATCTTGGCTGTTCTGACCATGAACCTTTACCTATGTGTTATCTGGTACTGCACATTTTCTGCCTGGGGCTCCTGCAAGGGCCGTCGATCTTTGACTAGCAATAATAAGCTATGAAAAGACACCATGGTATCTGCTTTTTCTTTTTCCAATTGGATGACATCACCGTTCCTCTGAGAGCAATAAAATTATAAATTAACAATGTGTAGAGATTGCCTTTTAAAAAGTGTTCTTCTATAAATATGACTATTTTTAATAAACTTACATTGTTCTCTACAAACAAAAATGATTTATTGGTTTTAAGCAGCATATACACCTTCTGGATTGTGAAAATAAACCTGGAGCATTTGAAAACCTGCCTGGAGTACAGATGCATCTCCTAAATTTTGATTTTTTTTTTTTTTTTTCCAGGCTGTTATTTTTCTTTGCTAATTGGAGATTGGTCTGTAATTGCAGATATTAGGAACTGCATTTCTCCCACTTGCTAAATATTTCTAAAAGATCAACACTTCTGGAGAGTAATTCTCACTGCCTTGCTGAGCTGTCTGCTGCAAATAATACATAGCTATTTGGTGGAAAAAGTACTTGCTCATACTCCTTACTTTTTGTTCCTTAGTGTCTTCAGTTTGTAGGTTGAAGGATTGGGCGTCTATGTCCCAACTTCCACAAGTCAGTGCAATCGTGAACTCAAAAATACATTTAACTAAAAAAGCCTGAGCCTGAAAGCTAGCACGTTTCTTTTGGCCACAGAAGTGCTATACTTCTTGCTGAGATGGTATATTGTAGGGAGGACATCTCCTGTGATGCTGAACCAGAGAGCTGAGTCAGAGCTAGCCTTGTTTGTGGAAGGGCTGTGTGTCATGAAAATGCTCAAAAGTACAAGGCAGCTAGTTGAACTCTTCTGAGGGAAGCTTTCTTTTGAAGTTGCATCTGACTTTTAAAGATAAAATGCATACTTTTTACTTCATGTTTTTGACCATGAAATGTCAGTTGCTGGTGTTGGAAGGGCTGCTACTATTACATTACACATGCAAAGTCATTTATTCTGCAAAGTTTCAGTTTTGGAGTATCTGACTCTCCAAAGTTCATTGTACTTATTTTTCATGAAATGTGCATAGCTCCCATTACCATCAATATTTGAACACTTCACAAACCATGAACAAGCATATCTTCCTACACTTATTCAAGAGTATAATAGTACTGTCCACACTTTACACATAAAAGAGATTAAGTTACATGTTTGTTGGGCTGAAGCCAGGAATGCAGCCTGGCTCTCCTAAGGCTCAGTCTAATGCCTCAGAGTAAAATGTCTTGGAGTTTAAGGAAGAAACTAGGAACTTCTACTAGAAACTTTGCTGTTCCCGTATTTCTCATGGGAATCAGGCAGTGCCTTAATGATGGGGTGTCTGAAATGCTCCTTTCTCTCTTCCTTTGGACAGAAAAGGTAATTTCAGTATAGGTATAGCTTTAGTGTGGAAGTTCAGGCCCTGTGTGATCTCTCAGCTGTGAAATGTTGCTGTGGGAGCCACTATCCTGTGGAGTTTTGTGGCTGGGTTGTG
>NW_010156398.1:17865-26174 GCF_000695765.1 Mesitornis unicolor
GGACCTGGCCCTTCCGACCTGGCCCAATAAGCCATGATCTTTGTCAGTATTCATACCCTTCCACCACCTGGGGAACGGTGCTTTTCTGAAAGCAAAGGTGTCTTGACGCTTTGTCCTTGGAAACCTGAAGCTAACAGCCATCAGGGGTCTGTGACAAAGCAGTTGCTTTTTCCTGCTTTTCCAAGCAGCCCTGAGGAGGTCAATTGGAGATTTTGCACTTAAATTGTTGGGCTTGCTGCCGGTGGGCTTCATAGGGCTCTGGTAGTAGCTATCTGGGATTGCTGCGGTGAGAAACTTCAGGTACGCCAGTACTGCCAATGTCTGATGGAGATATAACCATTACTCTAAACTCATGTGATCTGGAGAAGGTTGGATACTGTAATTTTATAATTAAGGATCTGATAAAACTCACTGAAGTAAACAAGTCTTTAATTTGCTTATTGTGATCTGAGTTTTAACTTGAGGGGGAAAGCTTTCCTCTGCCACTTCCATGCATTCGTGCTGGGATTGAAATTTGGAAGAAGCTCGACACCAATGTTATTACATTTAAACATCTAAGAAACTAATTTATTTCATTTTATCTGTCTTTTTTTTTTTTTTTTCCCCCCCTTCCAGTGGGATCTTGTTTGTGATTCTGCCTGGAAAGTCCACATTGCTAAATTCTCCCTACTGGTAGGATTAATCTTCGGCCACTTAATAACAGGATGTATAGCTGACTGGTAAGTGAAAAATTTTTTTCATACAATGCAGCTATAAATAAATAGCAATAAAGTATTAAATACTGTTTTAGTTTTCTTCTATTTTATATTTATGAAGAACCTTTGCATAATGATTTTTCAAGTTCTGAAAGAAGTATGATGAATAAACAGTTTAAAACTGTGTGTTAATTGCTTGTACTGAGTAATTTATATCCAGGTAAATAACATGAAAATAAGGTATTTGATACTTGACTTAGTTATTTCCTGCTGGCACAATTTATTACAGCTGTAATGCTAGTACAGAATCAAGGAAATAACTAATATGTAAGTGAAGCCTTTGATTTAGGGTTTTGTTAGTTTCTTTTAACAGAGAGATAGGGCCAAAAGAAATTGGAAGCAGCATTGATTTGACTGAATAGAAGACTAGTGTAATGCCAACCTTGTACTTGCACAGTATCTGTTTGGGGTTAGAAGGCTGTTTTTTTGTAAACCTTTCCACTGTTCTATTTTTAATATTCTTGTTAAGCAAACATTTTGATATAGTGTTAAGGAATCGCTGATTTGTGGACTGTTAATATTGGGGTATTAAATTTAAAAGCATAGAGTGCAATTCCTTAAACTGCAGTAGTGAAAACATTATTGGATACCCCAGTTATTCTGAGAGTTCAACATTTATTTAATGAAAAGGTCTTGTAGTACAAAAAGGGGGAGGGGGGGAGTAAAGGCATGGCTCAAGTGACTTCAGTGGAAACTTGCAGCATTTGAAACAATAGCTCTGCAATGTTGTCCCAGTCATTTCAGTGGCTTCCAGCACAGTTGCCAATGTTGGTGCCTTACATGGCCCCAAGTTAACTCTTTTTCCATTCATTAAAACAGGAAAGGAAGGAGAGTTGCCTATTAGGGAAATCTTACAAAGCTTCAGCAACTCACCAGTCAGTTGGGAGAGAAAAGGCCCCCTGCAGCTGTGCAGTAATTTGGCTCAAACATTTGTAGCAAAATTGCATCTTAATTCTTGAATAGTTGCTAAAATTCTTTAGGCAAGTGAGGAATCATGACTTTTCAGTGAAGGAGGGGATGTGCATGATGAAATACAGTGGAATTTGAATAAAATACCAAAGTAAAATAGGGCTCTAATAACACATAGAAAGTATAGTGGGGAAATGAGGGATCTTTCTTGGCTTTCCTAAAAAGGAATCAGTGTAGAGAAAGCTGACTTACTCCCAAGTTAGGGAAATGCTGGTATAATTGACAAATAAGTCACAAATAAGTGAACAACTTGTTGCCTAAGGCACTGGCTTCAAGAGAGAAATGCAGTAAGCAGATTTATTAGCTCTCTGCCATCAAAAGAAGGAGCATCCTGCTTTTCCATCCAATTCTGTCCCCAGTGTGTACTTTGTGCTGCCATGTGTGCTTGTTGGACTCCTCTGCAAGCTGCTTATCTGAGCTAATGCAGCATAAAATTACCCTGATATAAAAATTAGGCTTGGTTTAGGTTGATTTGGGTTTTTTAGTGAGTCAGAGGGCTTAAGGAGAATCTAGTTTCCAAGTGCGGTGCAAAGGAGAAAAAGGGTAATGTGATGGCTGGAGAGACTAGTGAGCCGTTTACCTTTGCGTGGGTGACCAGAAATGACAAGGTTTGCTGCCACCAAAGCCAGTCTTCGTGTTCTTCTTCAGTCCCAATCCTAGCCATCTAATGTAACTGACCCAGCAGGGGTCCTGGACTGGTTAGTCTTTTTGTAACTTAGCAGTACCATTTGGGACTGGTAAAAAGCTTAAATGGGGATTTAATTAACTATTTAATCACAACATGAGTTTCCATTAAGGCAGGCGGTTGTGTGGAGAGACAGATACAGGCACAATCTCTGTTGTAAAAAGAAAAAGAGAACAACAAAAATATCCCAAGCAGGAGAGGAGGAGATTAAACAGCAATGTATAAAAGTGTTACAAACTTGCAAAATCTGTTTAATTTCACTTATATACCACTGTCTAGTTTAGATTATTAGAAGATACTTTGGGTTTTTTGTAACATTAGGGTTTGGGGCTTTGCTTTTCCTTTTTGAAAGAAAGCTTTTAAAGCTGTACGTGGCAAAGGAGTAGTGTGTATTAAGGTAATTTGCTAAGTAAACGGAGTGGTCTACATTCAAAACATGGTAGGTGTGCAAGCTTGGATAGCTCTATGTAGAAAATCTATAGGAAGAGGGTCTGTAAAGATGTTCAGCTGCGTGAAGACTGATTATGCCCAATACCTGAGTAAGTTATTTGTTTGAAAGGCAGACTGCTGGCAGTTTTGCCTGCTCTGGGCAGAGGCTGTTGAGGTCTCTGTGGAAGGCTTCCTTCTGGAGCAGGAAGACTTGATATTCATGCATCACCAAGAGAGTAGGTGTTGTATTGCCTGATTTAGCCCCTGCTTTGCACCTGCTCTGATATTCTTCAGAGCCTTTGTGCCAGTTCAAGTCCCAAAACTTGCAAAGAACAGCATGAGAAGAGCAATTTGATCAGCTGGAAGAGCAAAGCTTAGTCTTCTTGGGGTGGCAAGGTACAAGCATGGGAGTATAGGAAGAGTAGATCTTGTCCTCAAGCCATTCACTTTCCCCCTCTGATGTATCTCTGACTATGTTAGGAGTATCTTTTTGATATGCATCTGCATATCATCACACTGTGGATTTCAGGTTCTTCAAAAGCCTAGAGTTGCTTGTATCCTGAGTTATTTACCTGTGCAGGTAGCATTTAGCATTTGATCTAGATAATGGTATGCAGTGTAAGCTGAGATTTTTGTGGCACAGAAATTTCTCTCTGGAATAGTTTGGATGGCAGCAGATAGCATCCCAGGGCTTTTTTACCAGGAAGATTGTGTATGGCTTAATTTCTCACAACTATTTCCATATACTGTTAGTCACATAATTCCGTCTACATATAAAAGGCTTTTTTAATGCTCTGAGCCACCGTCCTGTTAAAACACTGTTGGATCACCAAATATATGGCTGATTGCTGCCCTGGAATTTTGATTTTTTTTTTTTTAGGAATGTGCTGCATACCTTGGTGAGGTAGGAGATGAGTTTTGTGTCTGGGAGGAGGTCCTGATGGTGCCTCTTACCAGAGAGTTTGTCTCACCTCAGTTGGCTTTCACAGGCCCGGGAGGGTCTTGGATTTCTTGGTTATGTGTTTTTTTGTGGTTTTTTTTGTTTGTTTTTTTAATTATCAGCAACCATTCAATCACATAACTCATATAATGGTGCAAGGATTTCTATGTCCTAATGATGGATAACCTCAAGTACAGGGAGTGGGAGGAGAGGAAGAAGGGAACTGATGTATGCTATGCATGAGGTCTTTTTTAATCAACATTAGGGGATGGCAGGTCAGGCTTGTGATGAGAATTAAGTTCCTAATTCTGAGTGTTTGCATAATGCCTTTCATCTACAAAACACTTCCACAAATACTAATTAGTATGTATTACTGCTTGGCGATTACGAAAATAGGGCTGCGAAAGTCTGCACAGATCACTGATAACACAAAGTTCGTAGGGTTTTTCCTGTATTCAGGGTTTTATATGAGGTACGTCCCCTCCCTCCCCAAGTGCTGTGTGTTCTGTAAATATAAAATCTGAAGCACACCCAGCAGTAACTGCCCCAGTGCCCAGCATGTTCCCAGCTTTGCATATCACAGAGGCAATGATGCCATGTTCCCACCTTCAGCTCAACAGCAGCTCATCTTCTGGTGGGCTAGGTTTCTATGTTGGCTAAAATCAGTCTGCTTTGACCTTGCTGTCTTCAGTTTGCATGTTGGTTCTTTGTTTTAAAAACATAGAATGGTTAATGCTAAGGAGTTAAATCTTTGAGGTGCCTCACAGATTATGCTGTAGCTGGAAAAAAATAGCAAACTTGTCCTCATGCAAAGAGCCATGACATGGCCTTCTTAGGTGGGACTTTGAAAAAGGGTGAATGGTGACACGCATACTGGTGCACTCTTCTAGTTCCCAGAAACATCAAAAATTTTAACCATGTCTCTTTTTCAGCCTTTCGCCCTGTATCTTATTGTTCTTGTTGCATTTTAAGTAAAGCAAAGTTCAATTTTTAATTGTGAATGCATATATACAATATACTTTACAGCTGCTGGTAACAATCTGCTGAAATAATTGAATAGAAATTTTTCAGCATGTGGAACTTGACTAAGTTGTGAGATTTAAATGCCCTTTATTGTGCTGACATTCAACCTGATGGCTGGCTTGCAGCTGACAGACTTCTTTGAATGGATCTGTGAAAGCTGCCTATGAAAAGCAAGTTCGTATATTCTTTGTGGAAATGGCATATGGAACTGACTAAAAGGGATCCTCAGTTCCACTGGAAAACTTGTGGGAGTTGACAAGTTGAAAAATTTTGGAAATCTCCACATAAAGATCCAATTCTTGCTTAAAAGTATCCATGTGCTCTGGTGCTTTGTATCATTCTCCTTGCACAGGAAGAGGGAGGGAAAGGGGAATTATAAGCGCTAGGCAAGTGAGTAAGAGATGTAAAAATCTTATATTCCTTTAGCATAGAGGAGCTAAACTCCTCAGCAAGTACCCCCGCATTCAGTGGCAGCACAGCTTTTGCTCCTTGTCAGCACTGCACCAACATATGCAATTACAGGTTGCATCTGCAAAGCCTGCCTGCAAAGAAGGTCTGCAAATCCTCACACCCACATTACCACTAATCATTTTTGGAGTGGTTTCTTCCTAGTCCTCCAGTTGGGCTGGTTTTGTGAATCTCATCAGCCACTGTGAGGGTGTGAGGTGAAGGGATTTGGAAGCTCACCATTCTGTGAGCGTTACTATCAGCTCTCTGAGGCTCAAGGAAGTGACAGGAGCACTGCGTAATGCTTGGTCTGTGTTTGTTAGACTTGCCTTCCACAATGCAGCCAAGAAAAGTATTTTCCTGAGCCCTCTCCTCTTGCAGATGAGGCTGAGAAACACATCTGTTGGGAAGAAGAGAGCTCTGCAGTAAGCTCAGTGGTTGTATATTATGGAGAAATAATAATATACAATATTATAGATAACATTTAATAACATATATTCTACTATACTACTACAGAAAGCTCTGATAAGTTGTTTTTATTCTCCAAGTTATTTGTTTACGGCCTTACTGTAGTTCTTAGATGTTTCCTTGTTCATCTTTGATATTTTGAAAATGATCTTTAAATTGAGTAGTAATACATCATGTGCTGCCCCTGCTTAATCCCATTGAAGATGATTCTGTCAGTGCAAAGCTGATGAAGGAATCTGAGGTTTAGTAAGCAGAAAAAAATTACACAAATGAAACCAGCATTAAAAATGGATGGTAATATTTGGAATGAATTGTATGACTTGTCCCCCTCTTTTCTTTGGTAGTTGTTATGTCCATCTAGCATTATGGCCATCTTGGTTTTTAACACTATTTCTCTCTACTTCCTTATTTTTAGGGTTGGTCGACGGCCTGTACTGCTCTTCTCTGTCCTATTCATTCTGATATTTGGTCTGACTGTGGCACTCTCAGTGAATGTGACCATGTTCAGCACACTCAGGTTTTTTGAGGGGTTTTGCCTGGCTGGAATAGTCCTCTCCTTGTACGCACTACGTGAGTATGCCTTCCTCACACACCCAAACGTGTCTTTATCGTATACGTTGTTTCCTATTCTCTGTCTTCCCACTTTCATCCAAACAGGTCAAACCAGAGTCATATGGACTGAAAAAGCTTTAGCTTGAGTTGCAGCTGTCTCCTTAGGTGGCTACAGAGCAGTCTGTGAAGCTGTTTGAGAGCTCATTTTAAGAGAGTTATAAGGTGTTTTGGGTTTGCTTGTTGTTATTTAAACCTAAAAGTCAGCTGTGTCATAGCCATAATGTGTAATGGAAATGGATTTCACCTTGCAGTATTTTGTTCAGGAAACTACCAACTTTTGCTGCCTTTAGCAGTACATATTCTGGCACTCCTTCAGAAATCCCTCTGTTTCTTGCAGCAGAGGTCCCATGTCCCTGCCTCAGGATTGTAAAGTATGGCAAAAATATGTGAGAAGAAAAGCCTGACGTTCTTTCATCAAGTTTATTGTTGTTGCGGTGGTTTTTGTCTTTTTCACAAAGCTATCACTGAAGACATTACACTTTATTGGGAAGTGATTTAACCTGTGTGAAGGGGGCTTCAGCCATTACCAATATGACATTCAGCTGGAAACTAGACTTGTTGGGATTTTTCACAGCCCAGTGCAACACGTTAGTTTTTCTTAGTTGGTGTTTGTTTTTTTTCCTTTTAAGAGAATCATTGTAACTGAAGATTTTTGTGAGGAAGTACCATCTGTGTAAAGGTTTCATTATGGGCCATCTGAGATCAGAGAGAGAGCATGTGTCACCTTGGATCAGACAGTAGCTTGTCAACTGAGGCTTTCATTCAGCAAATGGGAAATCTCGGTTAGTTCATGCTCTGCTTGATCCAGAGCAATGATTTGGTTCTGATTCCTCCCTATAATTCAAGTGTTTGCTATAACCACTGTATGTCCATGTCCATTGCAAATGGACAGCTGTCTGGATAAACACTGCACAATTAGAGCTAGTAGGCATTAGGAGGGATCTGTGTGAAATTAGCTGCAGCCTGAACATCAGCGTACTTCTGTGAAAGTGAGAAAATGTGAAAGATGGAGCACGTACAGCTCTGGTAAATCTTCTGATCTTCTGGCTGGGGAGTTGAGGGGAGTGGATTTTTCTGTATTAAATATTTTCATTTAAACAACAACAACAACAAAAGTTATCATCTTGGTGTAGAGTTGTGGGAGACTATTAATCCCTAAGTGAATGGGAGGAACAATGGCATTTTTTTGTTTTGTTGTTGATTTTGATGTTAGTATTCATAATCTGTTGGTAAATCTAAATTGAGAGGAAACCTATCTTTCCTTTTCCGCTACAATCTGTAGCATACCATTGCACTTCTTTGTGAAGTCGTCTTCTGTTTCGTAGCCCCTCTTTCCTTTCTCTTAGTGCCCTTGACTTCTTCCCCTGGAAGTTTGTTGCCCCTGATATTCCAACTGGCTGCCCTGAGCAGAACATTGGAAAGTGGAAATTTTGGCCTGCTAGACACAGTCATTAGCCCAAGTTTTCAAAGCTACTGTGCAGAAGCAAACTGTATAGGCTTACATAGCCTGAAAAGGTAATTAACCTGCCACAAGGATCCTTAACACTGTGTTGAGCTTGCTAGTTGGGCTTGGATTTATGGCCTGCCTAAGGGAAACTGTAAATAACAGTCCTGGGTGCTTTGGGAGTGGGAAGAGCACCAAAGTGCTCCCTTGAAAACAGAGCTGCCAAGGCTGAGTTGCCCTCACTATTCAAACCACACTCTTCTCAATAGCCTAATGCTGTTCTCCTACCTGTTTGCCCTAACACTCAGAGTGAGTCTGGGGATGAACCTTGCTTTCTGTGGTGGGACAGAACTGAGCCCGAGCCTCCTGCTGTCTCCTCTGTGGACTTTCCTCGGTGTTGGAAGTGAGCTAGCTTCTTGTGGCCTCCATGTACACCCTCTTGACTGGAGCTGCTCAGGACTTGTCTAAATAAACCACTTTTTTACTGTTGATTTGTTAACCTGGAAAGTTTTCCTGCAGCTGCTGTACTTTTGTAGG
>NW_010156398.1:26205-60957 GCF_000695765.1 Mesitornis unicolor
TCAGGCAAAATTTCTAGTGAAACTGCAGGAAGAGACAGGCTTGGCACTGGCGATGGGATTTGCTGCGAAGGGGGGAAGCAGAGGAGAAGTGAATCCAAGGCTTTCTCCTCCTGAATGCTGAGAGTCATTGCATCATCTAGGAGAATGCAAGGCAGTTAATCCTCTTCCACTGAACAAACACACGCAGCTCTGAAAGGCTTTTGTTTTGTGCTCGTGTGAAGGTGGGGGAGCTTCTATCATATCTAGAAGTGGTTTCCTGCCCAGTACCAACCTTTAATGGGTTTCTTTCCTCTGGAGCAGCTGGTACATATCTTTACTGGTGAAGCACCAGCAAGGTCTTCAGGAAGCTCTCCCCAGGAGGACAAAGTGACTCCCCGTGGGCCATGTTCAGCAGTCATCTGATGCACATTGCTGGAGCTGCCTACTGTGATATGTTGGTTAGGTTCTGTGCTGTGTTTGAGCAGATTTCTGTGGAAATGGGTCGTTCTTTGTTGGAGGAAGGTGCTGGGAGTGAAGGTGAAATGGAGAGAAAGTGGTGAAGAGGTGCTAAGGAGCACTCTGGCTGCAATGGTTGGAAGGGGAATGTGTGGTCTGTCCAGCAGTTAAATTTAGAAAAGATTGTAGTCTGGGGAGCAGGAGGAGGAGAAGTTGTTTATGAGAAAGCAGGGGGGAAGCTGTGGTTTTTCTTCTGGGAGTGCCTTTTTGTTCCAGTATTTGTTGCTGTTTCTTGTCCAGGGGAGGAAGGATGGTCATCCTTCACTTGCTGGCTCAGCACGGTTGGACGCACAGCGCTGTAGCCTGCTGCCCAACTGGAAATGAAGAGATCTGAGTTTACCCACTGGGGTGGAAAGCCCTGTGGCTGATCTGTAAGGACTTTGCTTCAGACAGGCCGAGAGGGAGGGGAAGAGGTGGGAGAGACCTGAGCAGGGACTCGTATGCCTGAGTAATGCCTCAGCTGGTGTTTGTGGACTTATACAGCAGGCGAAGTGTGCCACTTTTACTGCAAATAGCCCTGCTTGCTGGTTGCAACTCATGTGGGACAAAGTACACTCAGCAAATGTGGAAGTCATGGGAGAAAGCAAATCAGATTATCTTGAGGGTGGGGATGGTGTTGCTTCTGGGTCACTTTAGTCTCACTGGGGCATTGCCTCGGCTGTGACCCCACAGCAGCCTTTTCCTTTGTGCTTGTGCGGAAGGCCAGATACTGCAGCTGACTCAGCACATGTCCCTTCCTGAGGGTTTGGTTTCACCAGCTGGCCTGAGCTGATGCAAGAGGTCTCATGGCTGAGGGCAGGAGTTCCCCCTGCCTGTTTCCCCCCCCTTTCCTCTTATGTGCTTCTGCCCAAGCTGCACTGGCGCCAGCATCTTCCCGAAAACTGTATGGGGAAAGCCATCCACCTTTCCTTGAGGGAAGACCAAGTGTGCTGTTGTCAGTGGATGTGGCCTCTGGTCTTGTCTCCTCTTCCTTTGGGAGATTTTCCATTGGGTATTGGATTCCTTGAACTGCCTGAGCCTGAGGGATAGAGCAGTAGCGTGGCCCTGTACTGTACAAGGCCAGGTAAATGGATGAAGGGAGCAAGGATTCCCTTCCAGCTGATCACTTCTTATGCTGTAGCTGTCTCCTCTCTGGTGTTCCTGCTTTTGTCACTTTTTGCATTCAAAGCTAGTATGATGATGATAATTAAACTGTTTCAGTGGGAGGAGAGGTGGGGAAGAGTTGTATTTTTCTGGCAAATGTACCTGGCAGGTTTAACGAGCTTCCTGTTAAAATGCTGGGTGCCATTGCTAATGACTGTACCTGAGCCCAGACAGCACCAACCGTGGTGCGGATTTGCACACAATTGCAGGCTGTTCAGCAGTTTCATGGGTGACTGAACTACAGATTACGCTGCAAAATTAGGAAGTCTAGACTTGAATGAACCAGTAAATAGGTTCTGAAAATAGCTTTGCTGAAAAGGAGATGGCATATTCTCAGGTCGGAGCAAGGAAGCAGGGGTGTCCCTCCGATGCATAGTAGCAGGATGAGTAGGCATGTTGTTTTCTCCTACACTTAAGAGAAAAAAGTAGAAGAGCTTTTGAAAATCATAGGCTGTGTTTCAAAAGCCTGCAGAAGCTTGGCAAAGGCTTCCAGGCTGGTTAAGATGTCCAGCTGTGATGTATCTTTCTTGTTTATAGCTAGGTCAATCTAACCTGTTACTCCTGTAAATTACACAGGCACTGATCTGAGAGGTTTAATGTAGCTTTTCAGTATTTTTTTTTATGTGTATCCTGGAAAGCTAGAGCAGTGTGCTAGAAAGCTTGCTCAAAGCTGAAGAAAAAGCAAGAGCAAAAACCAGCGCATGCAGGCCTCTGGGTGCTGGTCTGTAGTAATATCAGATTTGTGAAATAATTTTGTTTCCAGTCAGATGTCAATATAAAGGGTGAGATATGTCTGGGTTTGTTTTTTTTTTTAGTTTTTCTTTTTAGTTTTTTTTTTAGTTTTTTAGTTTTTCCTCCTTCTTCCCCTCCTTCCCATAAGTATACAGGATCTGACATCCTGGAGCAACCCAATTCCAACCTTCCTTGGAGTCTGAATAGTCTAAACAATATAACTGCTTTATTTTATTTTCTGTTTTCCTGCCCTGACTCTTTGGGAGCAAGCAAGACCTTGACTAGGCAAGGCAGGTGAAGCACTGGAAACTGCAGGCTCTGAAGTTACTCTGTGTAACCTGAACTGGTTCAATAAATAACTCTGCAACACATTTCCAAATCAGAGGATGTGGAAAACATCTGACTACTTTCCAGTGCATCGACGTGTGCTTTAGCTCTGCAGTAATGTGCAGTTCTCTCCACTGACAGGTCTGTGATAAGATCAAGGTTGTTAAGCCACCTACCTTCTGTTTATGTAACCAGCCCTTCCTTGCTCTGACTCACTTGATACAGTGGGATCTAGCAGGAGTGATCATAGAGGGATCAGCTGAATGAAAATCTTACTGGATCACTGTAAAGTGACCATTAATTGTTAAATTGTTACAGGAGCACTTTGTTTAAAGAGCAGTCACAGGCTGTTCTAACATTGAGATGGGATGTGAGTTTCTGGAAGCAGCAACTTTGGATTCTTACTAGCTTTTGTGTTAGAACTTTTTAAAAAAAAAGCTATTAAGTAGCAGCACTTCAGCTGCTCAAAAAAAGGACTGTGCATGCCTTTTATCAAATGCCTGGGGGCTCAATTTATGCAAGAGTGGAAAAGGTTATTGGAATTACGGTACTCTCCTTATAAGTATAAATCTTTCTTGCTCTACGTTGCTTCCTTCAGTACAAATTATGACTCTTCGTATAATCTGTTGGTCTCTTTCTTCTCAGTACTTCCTCTGAATTTCCTTCTCTTTTCTGATGGTCAGCGTGGCTTTAGGCCCTTCTAGGGATGCAGTGTCAGCCATTAGGTCATGGGCTGTCATCCTTATTTTAACCCCTATTCTGGAGCAGAGGTGCCCTTGAAGAATTGCTAAGATATTGTCCTGAATCCAGGAAGAATTGTACCATTTGAGGCAGCCTGTTTGAAATTAATTTATGCCAAGTCTTAAAGTATGCCAAAAAGGAATAAAAGGAGGATCTTTCTAAAGCTCCTTGGGAGGTTAGAAGATGTTTGGTTAATGCAGATATTGTAGCAGGATCTAATTTTGATCAGTTTTTTCCATTTCAGTTGCGGAAAATCATGTGTGTCGTTAATATGACAAAAAGCCCAAGGAATTCATTTTATTTGAGGTATTTTTTTGTCTGACTGGTCAATTGGGAATACAATTAAAATGCAGCACTGCAGTTGTGATACTTGTGATCGTGACAATCAGATGAGATTAGACTACACTTGCAATTTCCCCAGCTCAAAACACAGCTTGCATTTACCATTTAAAGTGTCTGTCTTTTAATTGCTCCAAGCTAGCTTCAGCAGTTTGAGTATGCTCAGTATGTGAAGTCTTGCCTTCTGTCATGCAAATACTTGTTACTGTAACTCTTCAGGATTGTAATGAGACTATAAGGGCTTTATTGTTTTTTTTCCTAGTTTTTTTTTTTGTTTGTTTGTTTATTCCGAGCAATAGCAAGTAGTGTCACAGGTCTGCTTATCCCTGTTCTGCAGCTAAGAGCTCACTGCCACTGAAAGGAAATGGGGGTGGCTCCTCTCCTCCCTTTCCAAATTCCTGTGTATCATCTCAGCTGCTCATACAGCCATGGCTTCAGACTGCAAGGGGGTGTTTGACGTGTGTATAGTTAAATTCAGAAAGTTGCCTTTCACTTGCAGCACTTTGACTGAGCTAAAGCGGTGTTAAAGCTTTACTGTAAGAGTAAATTTTAAAGTGTCTGTTCCCCTTCCTGCTTTTTTTTTTTTTTTTGTTAGGAGACAGCTGCTAAATGGCTTTTCCTTGCTGTGTAGATCCAAGCCAGTGTTCAGTGTTGTGGAGGGTTGCTGGTAGCAAAAGCTTCACATAACGTGTGTGCGTGCATCCATGCAAACCCTGTCCAAAGTGACTGATGTTGCTGTCAGGGTGTGGGTGGTCTGCATCTTGCGGAATCCTCCAGCTGCTGTGCCCCTGCCAGCCCCCCTCCCGACAGTAGGTCTTGGTAGTACTGACAAGGAGTCCTCCTGGCAGGAGAAGAGCTCTCCACCATAGGTGTCAGGTCTGCTCCTTCTCACCAGAAAATTAAAGCCTTCCCCCTATGCCCTGCCCAGTGCCTGAGCTCTAACTACTCTGCTTATTTTGGCTATGCACTTCGCAGTCACAAGGGTTTGATAGTGAAGCAGTGTTGTCATTGATGTACGTCTGATACTGTTGTGGGTTTATGGTTAATCCCATAATTCCATGATCTGAGAGATGTGTTGTTATTTTATTTTGTTTTGGTTTGTTTTTTCTCTGAGAAATGCAAGTGGTTTGAAGACAGGGATGCGAGTCAGTTGTGATTTCGTTGTTGTTGTTGTTGTTGTTGTTTTCCCTAGCAGGAAACCGAATTTTTGCAGTGAGCATCAGAGAGAAGTATATATAAAGCCTATTCTGCTAAGTCTGTTTTCTTACTAAGTTTTAGCTATCCTGTGCTTCACCTGCGCCCTTACACTTGGCGGAACTTGAAAACCTGTGGAGCTGGCGTTGGAGATGAGATGGGCAGCAGTGAGATCAGGAGCTGCTCTTATGGTAGTCAGCATACAGGGTTGGGTTTCTCCCCCAGCTGTTTCTTCCAGTGAGGCATAGGCATGTTCCTTGTGCATGCGTGTGTGTGTATTAGCTTTCTGCTGCAAAAGGAAGCATGCATAAGTTCATAAATCATCTATGAATGAATGGTGCTTTACTTCCCTTTCTTGCCTGTCCCTACAGGTTAGCTCGTCAGGAAAATGCAGTCCAACTTATCATGGCCACAGGATGTGCACAGAGGAAAAACCACGTATGTGTATGAGGAAGGTGGACTTTAGGAGTTATCTGTAGTGACTTGAATATTTGAGTCCAGCAACAAATGTCAGCACATGAATTCACATAAATATTTATGTGCCTTTCAGGAGGAACCATAATTTAACAAGACTAGCCAACTTTCCATCCCCAGTCACGCAGCCATGACTGCTATTTTCTCGCTTACAAATAACATAACCCTGTGGGATTTTTACAAGTTCAAGTTAATTAAATTTCACTCAAAGCATGAAATTTGCAGGCAGTGCTTGTTGCAGTATTTCTACAGATGCATAATATTTAGTCAGATACAATAAAAGGTTCACTTTTTGTTTTAATTCTTCATTTTATTTGATGCCAGTCTACTGAATTTAATCATACATGCCGTACCAGTGCTCATATCACTCATTTGTTCTTTTTCAAAGAAAACCACTAGGTGTTACATTGCGGATAAATTTGTTTATAAGTCATGTGCTGCAGTAACTGATGGACCTAAAAGTATGAGCTATGTTTTTGTCTTTTGGGAACATCTGGTCCCTTCTTAAATGAATTGTACATACACTTACGTAGTTTTTAGAGATAAGTTGAGATGGAAGTACTTGTTAGTATCTTAAACTTGTTTGCTCACATTCTTTGAATTCTGGTTATGGTATGAATTGTGACAGAAGGAATCAGTTAACTGAAGTCTAATGAATGATGTGCAAATCTTTGCAAGGAGTTCTTCAGTTTTGCATATATGAGCTGTATGTCTGCTTTAGTCACCCATGCATTCAGTAAGGAATCTTTCAACTATAGGCAATCTTGAATTTAGCCTTGGTAATAAACCAGGTGGTATCTCAGAGAAAAAGGGTGTTTGAAGAAGGCTCTGTGGCTTGGAGATGTAGCTGTCCCTTGATGAACAGTGTCTGTGCTGTACTGTGGGAGGGAGTATGGTCCAGTACTTGCATCAGAAGTTTGGGATCCATGTTCCTGCACCTCTGTGTTATTTCTCCGGCTCCTGGATGTCCCAGCATCTTTCTCTAACCACCTTGTGTTTGGAGGAATTCAGGGCAGATTAACCATTCTCATGGCTTCTCCTTCCAGCTTTCTGTCCTACTCCTGTGGCAGAGGTGACGCTCGTGTATAGCAAACTATTACCTCCTGCATTGATGCCTCAGTCCTCTCCCATACTCTCAGGCTTTTAAGTGGAAATACATCTCTATCAGTGTCTTACTTTGGATATTCAATGTATTAGGTTAAGGACATGCATTTCATTCTGCTGCTGTTTATTCTCCGAGGAGAATAATCTCTGGCAGAAGCAGCATGGAGCACAATGTTGGTGCATGCCTCAGCTGGCTGGGGCCATGAGGAACTGTCTCGGTGCAGTGGAGGAAGGCAAGCTCTGCTGGAATGCTGTGTGCTGCAATTAATAATTCTGTTAAAAATGCAGACTGGAAGACCTGTGTGCCCTGCTACTAAAGCTTAGGTAAGTTATTTTATGTATCATCTGTTATCCAAACACTTGAGACTAATTCTGTGGAGAAATGAGGAGGGCATTTTTCTCTGTGAAACATTCAGTTCAATAGATATTTAAGCATCTAGACATGGGATTGTTGTCTAAAATAAATAAATTAATGAATCCCCAGAGTTTTCTGCTTGATATGAAACTGCTGTTGAAAAGGAACAAAGCACCACTCTGTCAGCTCCTCTTTAAGGGCCTTCTCCAGTTCCAGTGCTGCTTCCACCCTGATTGCAATCCTGTGGTGGTAAGCAGTGTAGCTGTCTCCTGGGTGTAGAGCTGTTATTCCTTGGAGTAGTCACTTTACAGCTTTGTAACTCAGAATAAAGTAAAGTAACAGAAAACATACAGGAAGCAGAATCAATAATGTGGTGAGGCAAAAAGCAATATAAGGGAAGAAATGTTTTTCTTATTATAGCAAACAAAAATGGATTGAAGGCAGGGAGGGAAAACAATAGCAACTTTAAAAGATTGTATAATGGCAGAAGTAGCTTATGTGGTGAAATTGCAGCCAGTGTTCCTAATAAAATCTCATTTTGGTTTCATTTATAGTTTTGACTTTGTAAAGGAGGTTTCGTGTAGGACTTGACCGACTTGTTTTTCAAGGCACAAACCCAGATCTATATTTCTAGGAAGCTTAAAGAAAATTAATTGAAGAGCTTTTGAATTATAGATCCATTAAAAATGACTGTGCTTTGAATGTTAAATAAAAAATAAAGCTCTCAGTGTTAGTTATCTATTGGAAAAGATGGCTTCTCTTGCATCTGTACAGTAGAAAAACCTACTTACTGCACTGCAATGCTTTGGAATTTGGGCAGGAGAGGCTTTGATTATATGAACCTCGGACTCTACCCATATGAGTTTTCTCAGATGTCATGTGTGAGTTGAGAGTTATGAATCAACCTGTAGTGTTGTCCTATCTTTGCTTTTTTTATTTTTTCTTTAGCCTCTGTGCTAAGTCTGGAAGAAAACATATAAAGTTCAATCTGTCTTTAAACCTGATGGATTTGACTTTTTCAGGAGACAAACTTCACCCTTCCTGACTGTTTCATTTCAGTAAAATAAGTATTAATGCAGCTGTCTTTCATCCCTTCCTGACTTTTCCGTAATGCTCTTCTTTGGTTGAGGGTAGGTGCTTCATACAGTTTTGGGGTCGGTAACGTGAATAGCCAATGCATGATCTAAAGAGAGAAAATAAAGAAAATAGACTGTGTATACTATGTAAACAGCTGCATCTTCTCTCTTGCTGCTGATAAGAAAGAACATGACAGATATTTTTCTAAAAGAAGAAATCTGCTCCTCTCCAATGAAGAATTATAGCAGCAATTAAAGATTTTTGTATCCTAGTTATTTTGGAAACAAAACCACAGCCAGACAAAGCAGGCAGTGTGTCATGCTAGCTTGCATGAATCTGAGTAGCGCTGCCGTCTTGGTGCTGTTCTTTGCTGGGATCTTGGCTGGGAGTTTTGCGTGCCTGGTGAGACTTGCATTGGAGATACTAGTGTTTTTTCCTGCCAGGAGTGTCTGGTGTGTGACTTCTGTTCTGATTAGGAAACATTTATTTGCTCATAGTCTCTGTCCCGCCTTCAGGACCAATGCATGTCCTGTTTGCCCAGTGCCACTCAGCTGCAAGCCAACAACTGCAGTGTGCCAGGCAGTGCAGGTGAAATATCTCACAGAAGTGGTCTTATTGGAGAAACAACCTGCATGCCTATGCAAGCGGGAGAGGGCCTTTTATTTATGTGTATATACAAAAAAGATCCTTTCTGCCTTGATTGCTGGAAGTTGTTAAAATCTCCAAGTGTCAGTGCAGGAACTGACTGAAGCTTTTGCTCTGCGCCAGGGAAAATCTGACAGCAGCTCAAGAATAGCCTAAGCCGACCTGGGTCTGCCTGCTCTGCATTTGTCCAGGATTCCCTGGCTCGTGCTCCCACCTACTGCTGGCCCTACAGTGAACTGAATCAAGGTGTAAACCAGCAGAGAGCTATTAATTTTGTTGTTTGGCTTGGCTTTAAGTAACTTTTCCCCTGATCTCCTTGCCCCCAGAAAACCCCACCACAGGGTCAGATGAACAATGGGTGTCTAGGGATGTCAAGGAGAGAGAAAGGATGGCAAAAGCCATGATACAAGTTCAACTTGCCATGGTGCCCTGTTGTAGATGCAGTTTAAGAGCCCTTGTGGCTAGCTTATAGTGCAGATGAATCAATTCTTGCAAACTCATTGCAGCAACCTTAGGTCAGGAAATTCTCTTGGTGAAAATAGATCAGACTTACAAGTCTCTGTGAAGCTTGCCTGTATTCAGTGTGGGTCATTATTGAACATGGTATTTGAAACTTTTCTTACAGGCTTTTTAAAGATTAGCCAGTGTTTAATTGCATCTTGGCAGAGACAGTGTATCTAACAAGTTTAGAAACGTATGTCTTGGACAGGTTGATGTTTCCTCCCAGGATAACTGTCTTTGTTTAAAGTAGTAGCAGATGGAAGTCCTTCCACTTGTAGACACTGAATAACTTGTCTTGGAGAAGAGCGGATAAACTGGCAGCAGAGAAAAGGATTCTTAAAAATAATTTATAGGGATCTGTATGGCTTTGACTTTATTTACTTCAGCTCTTGGAGTGAGGAAATTGGCTTTGGATTTATTTAAAACTTTGAAACTCGGTTGGAGAACGAATTAAGATCAGGTCTTTGTTGCGAGGCTTCCACTTTTCTGGCTGGCTTTTCTTAGTAACATCCAAATTAGTGAGTAAATAGAAGCCTCCAGTCTGCCAATGACAACAAATAATCTGTGATTCAGTGCAAAATATCTTGATTGTGGACTTGGCAGTCCCAAATCTTTAGGAGCTGGAATGCAGACCATCAGTCTGACATTACAGTACTGGAAAGACCCCGTTTCTTTGAAAAGGTCATTTTGATGCTGTCCATTCAGTTTTACTTCAGTAAATTTTACCCTTTAAGAAGACTAGATTTTATTTGTTGTTTTACAAAAAAAAAAAAAGTTAAGGCTTGAACTAAGAGGCAGAGATGGTGTTATTTGTGTCTAGGATAAAGATGCTGAAAGATACACTCCACTGAATTGTCTGACCAGCTCATATGACCTCGATTTTCTACTCAGAGCATTTTCAAAGTCTTTTTGGATTGTCATAGTGTTCTTTTTTCATTTCTGCTTGCTTAATTAATTTTTGATTGCCACATACATGGTTGCCAGAAGAATGTCTGTCTTTTTTAAAAAATATTATAACATGTAAAATTAGGAAAATACAAAGAATTTTCTGGGTTTATGTTGAAGACTTCAGCTGTATCTCATATTTGTTCTGTTCTAAGTGGCAGTACTGAAAAGAATGTTTCACCTTCTCAGTTCTTGAAGGGAATAGTGCTTATTTTTTAGAAAAGACATCTATGAGGAAGGTACACTACAACACTTTTTGTATGAAAGAAATTCACTATTATTTTGTGAAATTTCTATGAAAACAAATTTGTCTTGATGATTCTGAATTGGGAATATTGATCTGCAAAATATTCTGCACAATTCTAATTCCAAAGAATAGAATTTTAGTGACTTAAATTTAAGGTGTTACTGTAACAAAGTTAAATACCAAACCAAACAATCTAAGGGTTTTTTCAATACTGCGTTGCAGTTATACTTGTACGATGTATAACTGGTATGACACAATGCTGTTATGATGTAAACCATGAGACAATTTCAAGACAGGCACTCAATGTACAACACATTAGATTTAATTTCTCTTAAAAACTAAGTGTAAAATTATTATACATTTGAGAAACCTAAACATAGAAATAGTCAAAACTTTCATTGCCCATTTGTCCTGCAGCCTGATGTATCTTCAGAAATAATCTGTTTTCCTGTTGACTGAGGAGTTGTAGAGGACAGGAATGGGATGTGGCTGGCAAAGCTGTCCTGTGTTGTCTGTACCTGGAGAGGCTGGCAGCAGCGTCTTTTCCCCTGCAACCCTCTCGTCCTGCCCTGATGCAGGTATGTGTGGAGAGGTGCTGCCAGTGCAATGTGGGTCTGGAGACCAGTGGAGCCACTGTCTATGCATCCAAATTTCGGTCCTCGGGATACTGGTATTTTCCTGGCAGCCTTTAGGGAAAGGTTTTATTGTATGGAAACTGTGCTGCAGCTATGATCTCATTAAGATACTGATGTTCAGTAATTACTGAATATAGTGTTGCCGTTACTGTGGTCACTGTGTAGAAGAACTGCACTTGCACTCTTATAACATTAACCCCTAAGGGTGAACTCCACTTAGGAGAAATCCTTCCTGCTGCTGTGAGGAGCAGCTCTGCTTCAACTGCATCCCTTTTGGCAACCTCTTGCCATCTGCTGCCTTTGACATTTGCCTCATCCTCTTCAGCCACTTAATCCAGCCAACAAACACCAAAAAAATCACTTTTCTTTGCTGAGCTGATTTTCAGCTCTTTTGTTGAAATATCCAATTAGGGAGCAAAAAGATGCAAATGTCAGAGGTAAATGTCAGGGGAGACTGCAGGAAGGTGGACTTTGCTGATGGGGTGCCAAACTGCACCCTGACCAGCACTATCTCACGAAACTAAATCTGAAAATAGAGCCAAGGTGTGGCTCCATGTTTCAGCCCTCAAACAACACAGTCAGTTTCGGAAGCTTCTGCCACATGTTACCACCTCCTGAATTTTTCTGATTTAGCTGGTTTTGTAACCATGTTCAACCAACTGTAGCTCTTGAGATATTACTCTCCCCCACCACCACCCTGAGTTGCTCTGCTCTGTTTTTTAATCCACCTCAGGATTATTGTGTGATTGCATCAGCAGTGGAATTGGTGCAGGTGAGGGAACTGTAATGTGCTCTTCCCTTCTCATACTGCCTTGTCTGTGTGCATTCAGGTTGAACGATACGTAGATGAGTTTCTCATGTACTGCAGAGTATGCTTCAGATGGAGCAAAATCAAAAGGGAAGAAATCAGAGCATAGTCATGTGAGGAAAGTTGAATTCTTGAAGCATAAAGTTTTCTAATGGCAGTATGCAACCGTGTCTGACGCTGCTACAGTTTTTGGACCTCAGTAAAGGAAGTTAAAGAGATGACAAGTGATGAATGGTGTGTGTGTGTGCATCAGTGAGGGGAAGATACTCTCTTTCACTCAAGTGCTTTAAATGGAAAGTCAGTCTTTTTTTCATTTGGAGTTCTGAAATATTAGCAGCAGACCTAGCTAAGATGGATGTATGAGTGGATGGTGGCAAACAAGTAAAAGGCACATGATCAAGCACTGAATGGAAAGCATGGCATACAGGGAAATGTTACTTAGAGGAGAAGATTGCCTAAAACATATATGCTTTTCTGCTTTGAAAATTACGTTGTGTTGAGATAGAAACTTCCTACAGAAAATGCATTACTTCTCTGGCATCTTCCTGTGCAGGGGAAACTGTAAATGTTTCATTCTGGGTCAAACTTACTATCTGTGTTCTCTGGAGATAACGTGGTGCTTTTGAATGCTATATGTGTTTTATTCCTCACTCCTGCATTCCTGGGTTATATATTTTTCACTACAGTTTCTTTCCTTGCTAAACTAGTCTGTTATATCATGGGAATCCTTCAGCAACAAGGACAGACTTAGATGAAAGCAGCTGACAAAGTATTAAGATTTCTTGTGAGATAGAAACTTCCCATCCCACGCACACAACACACATAATCTACTGTTAGCATAGTCTCCCAAGCAATATCTTATTTTTTCTTCCTCTGTATCAAGTTCTTAATGACCTGAGACTGGCTTACAGAAAATGCTGACTGAACACAATCCAGAATAGCCTGAAATATTTGGTAATATTGTGTGCTGCATGGGTTTGTGGTAGGAGAGGCAGTTGCTCCCAAAGTCTGCAGGAATTTGCATCACAGTGTTCATTTGCACCTGGTAATCCCATCAGTATTCTTTTCCCCATTGATTTCAACTGGGATATCTGAGGGTGGCAGACCGAAGACTTTGGATGGGAAGTCAGAGCCTTTCTTTGGAAGCTCCTGGAAAGCCTGTGATCTGCAAGGGCTGTGAAACCACCTGGCTCCTGCTGTCGTGAATGCTGCTAGAATCCTCAGTTCCAGAGGGAAACAAATTACCAAGTGCTGCATTGTGGGTTTTTCTTAATTTCTGTTGTATTCTTTTTGTGAGGCTTGGAAACATTTCATTTTTCTCTGTACCTTATTCTAGTGATAGTATATTGAAGCAGCACAATGAAAGACTGGCAGATACAATTTGCAAACTTAGTTATCTGAGCGATGATAAAAATGGTATTAGATCAGGTGCTAGATTTACAAGGAGATAACACAGTCTTTTTATTTCTGGTATGCTCGAGTGCTTGACTCTCTTTGCAATGTTAATACATCGCATGTGACATAGGAGGAAACTTATTTTTGTGTATGTGCATGATCTCTTAGGCTGTCTTAAGGGACAAATTCCTTACTGTGGCATCGCATAGTTTCTCTGCAGACTTAAAGCCTTTGACTGAAATGAGAGGACTGTAGATTGAGCATTGGTAGGCTGTCTGCTATCACTTTCACTGCCTGGCTTCTAGGGGGACTAAGCACCCTGATACTGCTCATGGTGCTGGGGCGAGGCATGGGGAAGGAGCAAGCCATGCCTCTGGAAAGATTGGTCTTCAAAATAAATGTAGAGAATCATAGAATACCAGGTTGGGAGGGACCACAAGCATCATCTAGTCCAACCTCTCAAGGTAAAAGTATAGTTTAAATGAGATGAGTCAGCACCCTGTCAAGCTGACTCTTAAAACTGACCAATGTAGGGGAAATTACCACTTCCCCTGGGAGATTGTTCCAATGTCTGATTGATCTCATAGTAAAATAAATGGAGTTCAGTCGGAATCTCTCCAGAAGCAACTTGTGTCCATTATTCCTCATCTTTTCCATGTGACTCCTTGTGAAAAAGGGAGTCTCCATCTTCTTGGTAGCCACCCTTAATGTACTGGTACGTGGTAATAAGGCCCCCCTAAGCCTTCTCTGCCCAAGGCTGAACAAGCCCAGTTTCCTCAGCCTTTCTTCATACGGTGGGTTTTCCAGTCCTCTGATCATGCTTGTCGCCCTTCTCTGGACTCTTTCCAAACTGTCCACATCTTTTTAGTATAGCAGGGACCAAAATTGGTCACAGTACTCAAGGTGTGGTATGACCAGTGCCGAGTAGAGAGGGATAATGACTTCTTTATCTCTGCTGGTGATGGTCAGAGAATGGGCTGGCACCCCAAAATTATGCATAAAGCCATTGTGAGAGAACGTATCACTGCCTCTGTAAGAGGCGATGCTCTGTGCAGCGCCCAGCTGGTGACTGGTAGGGACGCAGACCTGCTCACGTGCACCGGTGCGGCATGTCAGCATTTCTTTGTACGACGGATGCAAACTATCAAAACATAGCTGGAAAGAACTGGGAGGGTGTGGACAGGTTGTGGAGGTGGTGTTTCCACTACTGATGCAGGCTGTGATCTGTGTTGTACTTTCCAAAAGTAGCATGCATTTTTGTCTTCTGGTTTATGTTAGCAAAGGATCTGTGTGCAGACTTTGTCATAAAACTGTAATGAAAAATGCAACAGCAAAAGCAAAATAAATTCTGAATTCTTTGTAGTTGTCTAATTCTTAACTTGGAATGTAGAATTGGATTGCTTCTTAACTGAATAAGCTTCTGTCTTTAAAGAAGAAGAGGAGAAAGAAGGTTAAATCCAAAATAGTGCAATTTCCTTTAGGTCTCTTGGTATGGAAAAAGATTATGGAATGCAGTGCAGTCAGCAAATTGCTTTTGATCCATTGTGAATGCTTTTCACCTGAGCAAAGGCATATAATGCTTTGTGTGTGTGTGTGTGTGTGTGTGTGTCTGCCTTACTACTGACCCTGATTTCCTGGCAGTGCCACTTAATGGCTTTTGTTTTGGAAGGAGGCCTCAACTCAGTTCCTCAGCTGTGCCAGTGTGATCCGTCCCTGAAATGTCCTCCACCCCAGCAGTTGCCACTTCTCTCTGGAGCACTAAGGGTGCTGGTGGCAGCAGCTGGTGGCAGTGTTGCTCACTGTGTTTGGTTTCTTCCTTGACCCAGTGTCTTAATGAAACACCTGATGAGTTCGTGTTAACTAATCTCAGTTGGATGTATGGCTGTCACCTCCCTGAAGACCAGAAAGAATTTCTGTCCATGTTCTGAAGATGCTGTAAACTGAAAAGATATCATTTGCACGCAGCTACAGCTTCTTTCTTCATGTAACTTTATAATTCAGTACCCGCAGGGGTAGAAAGTTGGAAGTGAAACCGACACAAACAGGAAATGTATGTGTCCCTCACTCCATCCAGGTAGCACTTCTGCATAAGAGGGACACTGTATGGATGCATATGGAAATTGATTTCATCTTTCTGCCCCATTAAACAAGCAATTGGTTTTCAACAGCAATTCGCAGATGAATCTGAGTCAAAGCAGGCTGATTAACTGGAAGACAGCCAGCTTGGCAATTGTTTGTCATCTCCTGTTTAATACTTGTGGTGTATAATGATACACACATCAGACTGAGAACTTTTCCCCTCAAGAGGCAATACAGTAAATTAATCTGCTGAGAAATTGCTGAGATTCCAGCCTCCCTACCAACTTTTTCATTTAACCAAGTTAAATACTGCTCAGCTCAATGATGTACAGTCAACACAGGAAGACTTTGGTTTTGGTTTTTTGTTTGGTGGTTTTTTTTGCATTTCGTATCTACCAATGGGTTGTTTGGAGTTCAATTGGGTTGAATGCACTGAGGTGAAACTTAATTCCTGTCAGTTAATAATAGCTATTCCTCATTCAAACACAGAATATGCTCTGCTTTTACTCAAAAAACTGGGTGATCTTTGCATGTATCAGCAATGGACATTTTCTCCCAAAGTTCTGATGTCCTGAGGGGACATATGCCCATCCCTATTCTGAATATCTGTGCTTGGGGTTATTCTAGTGACTAACCTGACTTCTGAAAGGCAGGGGATGTTAAGGATTGTCTATTCGAACTATGACAGGCCTTACCTTTAATCTCACAGTACTTGTCATAATGATTATTTTAAAGGAAAAATAGAGGTATTTAAAAGCTCTTAATCATCATCATGATCCCACTTCTGGGGTTTTTTGGGGGAGTGAGTCAAGCAAACATGCTCTGGTCTTTTGGGGGCTGCATAGGGGAAGACATGGAAGGTAGAAGGAAGCTGCTACTACTGTTTAGGGTACCTCTTATATTTTTTTAAGTTCACTTCATTCCCACAAAGGGAAGTTAATGAAAACAGTAGTTTAAATGGCTGTGTTGCTACCTGCAGGGAGGGGGGAGTGAATCTACAAATTAAAGTACAAGGTTATTGGAGCACTTATCTGCCTATAATATAGGTATATGTCTCTGAATTACTGAATATTTTTATTGCTGCTGCTTTAATAATTTATCTACACTTTGGAAGCTGCAGGCTTTTTGTCTAAGATTAATGTACTCTTAACATCCCTGTGTCTACCACCTTGTCCTGAAAGCGAGTTGGTAGCACAGGAATCTGCTACAGGGGACTTGTCCCATCTTTAGCCGCATGTTCATACATCTCCATGAAAAGCATTTTTAATCCCTCTCTGCTGCCAGATTCAGACATAAAGTCTCCAATTCTGTTCTGCAGATCTCTTCCACATTAGCTAGTAGGGTTGGTCCATTAACAACTAGCAATCCTAAATGGCGGCTTTCTCTGAACTAGGCTATGAAAGAAGGCATCTTCCTGACTAAAAGAGTTGTTGCATGCCTGTCTCTGGCCAGGAGTGGGGTAATGCTCATCCTTAAAACACGGATCTTGCTGCCTAGAGGACGAGCTCTTTCTCCTGTGGGGATGGCTGAGCCTGGCTCTGTCAGGGCCTTTCTGCACTTTCTTGAGAGAGAAACCTCACATGGTAAGATGTTATTCAGATCTGTGAGCAGACACTGCAGGTTGTTGGGACGTGTGTGTTTTGTATTTTTCCTGCTCTGTCTTGTTGGTGTAGAACAGTGATGAGTCAGCACGTAATGTCTGCCACAGTGAAAGTGGTGTGAAGCGAGCTGCTTGGCTACTCCCATTTGTTTCCTAAGATCCCATTAGGCTTCCTGGTGTTGCTCTCTGAAATAGGAGCTCTTGCTTTTTTTCAGATGGGAGAATCAATATTGTGTGCTATGCTTTGCCCTGTTGACCCTTCTGCTTTCCACTAAACACAATTGATGCCTGTCATGGATTGCATGTCATACAGTCTGTTTCCAAGGTGCAGTTGATGAGGAATAATCTCCATCCACATGTTGCATGTCATGCTGCGCAAAATGGGGCAAGGGTGAACATCTCTTATGTTTTAAGGCACATTTGGTTGGTGGATTTCTGTTTCCTATGTTGAAGAGCAGAAGGAAAGTGAGATATAGAGGGTGGCAGAGGCAACACACTCATCTCTCAAGGTAAATTGTGTCTCCAAGAAGACAGTGTCTTGCTGAAGGTACTTACTTTGGGACAAACAATTAACACAAGCACTATCTATGGATGGAGGAATACCCCTAAGATGGGCTTTGTGGGAGGATGGAAGAAGCAGAAGGCATGAAAATAGCAGCTGACAAAGCTGCATCTGTGCTTGCATCTGTACTGGGAGAGGGAAGAACAAGGAAATAGGATAGAAAGGAATAATAACAGGATTCTGACTCAGTAACTTGTTTCTGAAACCCAAGGAGTGGAAAGAGGGATACAAACAGGTGGAGAGCCCTGCTTTCTAACAAGATTTGTTTCCAAATAGTATGTTGAGTGACTCAGTGGCCAATATAAACCCTTTGATTCAATCTCCTCCCTGCTGTGTCTGTATTTAATTTTTTCATATATTCCGAGCTTAAATTTTGTAGATCTCTTCAGCACAGCCAATGGCATCTAAATGGAGTCTTCCTTGGTGGATGGTGGAGTTTTCTTCTGTTTGTAGCAGCCCATGCAGTTAAGACCACATGATGTTTGCCTTCATGTCTGAAACCATGTTTTAACCCAAGTTTCCAGAGGCAAAAGGTAATATTTTTCTGCTTCATTGAACTGTTTTTAATTCATCTGGGGCATTCTTCAGAGTCTCCAAACAAGGCTGTACAAGTTGTCTAGAAGCAATAGAACAGCTTGGTTGTGTGGCTACTGCCTAGCCTTGCTGATGGAAGGATGTTT
The DNA here is from genome assembly GCF_000695765.1 of Mesitornis unicolor. NCBI lineage: Eukaryota > Metazoa > Chordata > Aves > Mesitornithiformes > Mesitornithidae > Mesitornis > Mesitornis unicolor. The sequence goes on from NW_010156398.1 coordinate 44,284, forward strand.
ATTTCTGAACCAGCAAAGAAAATCGGTTAAAACTAGGTCTGTACTCCTTTGTTCCCTGTGGTGCTGTTGGTAACTGCACATATGATGAGTACTGGCTAGAATTCATGGCTAGTAGAAAAAAAAAACAACCAAACAGTATTTTTCAATCTGGTGCTTTTTTGGTTCATTTCTGTCAGTCTGCAGCAAAACATCCACCAATAAGTCAAGGGTGCCCATCAGAATATATGCCATTCTCATGGTGATCATAGAAATAGAAGGCATTTTATTTTAACTGTGTTTAAACATACAAATTTCTAGGATTGCTGAGGTATACAATTTAGCTTAGACTCTTGCTGTAGCAGTGATACTTCAAGTCATCAGAAATACTGCTTTTTCATTGTAAAGCCATATAGATTTTACATTAGAAACAAAATAATTACTAATTTTATTATCTAAATTTTAGCTTCCTGTAAGGAATAGCTGTATAAATTCAAACCAAAACTGTAGTAACTTGCAGCTTAGTTGCACTGGTAATGTGGAGAGCTGAGCTGTATAGCACAAACTCAAGTACTCTTCCTTCAAGGAGCTGAAGAGGGTGACTTAGTGCCAGGCTTAGACACAGCTTCTCTTAGGGAGCCAGTTCTGTGTACAACCACGCACAGATTCATAAGAGGTTTGTTTTGAGATGCACACTATATTCACCTATACCCTCCCAGTTGTTGAGCTGGCCCTCTTGCTTCCCTTCGCATTTAAGAGAATCGGTTTATCTGCTCTCTCTGGCTACTCCACATGCACCACCCAACTGAGTATTGTCTGTAATTACTATTTGAGCTGTTCTCAGCTTACAGCTATTTATTTGTCTTGGAAACTGGCCAGTGTTTTCTGTGGGATTATTTCTCTTTGTTAAAGTTGTTATAATCATGATGGTTTATACAAAGCAATGCAACTGTTGGGTTTCGGGCACCAAAGGGTAATTCAAGACTCAGAAACCTTGATTTACAACCCAGAGATGTGCACTGCTCCACGTATGGGAGATAAGTGCTACCTCTTGCATATATGTATCTAATGTTTTGCCTTGCATGAAAATGTGAGGATTTTTGCTTGCAGAGATCAGCGCTGTGTTGTGATAACAGCACGCTCTAGGAGGTGATCCTACTACTTTTTGGTTAACTGCCAGTAGAGCAGAGCAAAGCAAGTTTTTGCCAGGTGGAAGGGCAAAACTAGCATGGAAGGAGGACTCTCAACAGTCTGGAAATGGCAAATTTATAGACATGGGGCAACATTTTGTTGTTAACAGCATGGGCAGATCTCATTAAGTGGGTCTCAGTGGAGAATGTTTCTCAGTTCACTGCAGTAGCTGTTTGGATTAGCTTTCTCACTTGTGTTGCAACTGTCCTAGAGTGCCATGGGTGCAGGTGGCAAACTTTGTTTCTCCTGAGGTAATGGTTTTGCTTATTTGAGGGCAGGAAGCCAAGTTAATTTAGTGTGGGTTTCATCTGTGAGGTTTCTGGTGCTTTTTTTTTCCATAGCAAAAGCTAGCAAAGACTTGGTGACCTCATAATTGAATAAAATGAGACTGCTAATTATGTTTAGAAGGGTTGCTTAGATTGTCATAAATATTTCTTCTCACATTTAAGCCCACAGACTTTCTTTTTTAAGAAGATAAGAATTCAGGGTGGATGTCACTGCAGTCCATGGACTTTACTCCTTGCTTTTGTGTGTTTGTGTGGTTTTATTTGGGAAGATAAATTGCTGGGTGAAATTATCTGCCTTGACATCGACGGTTCAGGGCAAATGAAGGGGTATAATTCCATTATCCCGCAAATGAGGCTTGTAAGGTTTGTCTGAACTTGGCTTCCCTTGTCCTCTGGCCAAGGGCAGGAGGGGACAATGCCCTTTGGATGATGTCTGCCTGTTCCCTGCCCACAGGGGAAGAAGGGGGATCCATGGGCAGAGCACTACAGAGCAGGTGGGACTCCAGAGGCTCTCCTTCCTATGTTTTGGCTCTTCAGCTCTCCTGTTCAGAAATGTGGATGAGGTAATGAAAATGCTGCGCATTGTAGGTCTCCGGGTGTTCTACTCTAACCAAGCCGGGGGGAGGAGGAGGCAGCTAGATCCAGATCTGCCTCTGTTTCTCGGCTCTACTACCCCCTCATGTCTCTCTCTAGCTTCCTGGCAGCCTAATCCCATGGCATATTCTTTTCACCCCCTTTCAGGCCATCCAGTAACACAAGAGAGCCTTTGTTATAGCTGGAGTGCTGTATCTGTGTGCAGTGAAAAGCATTATGGAAGCCCCCTGCATTTGAGACTCTGTGCTTGGGGGATGGGAGCTGTGTGGCTGGCACCCTCTGAGCTGAGCAGCAGAGCTGTGGGGAGGCTTTAGGGATACAGCAGGGATGCTGTAATGTGAACTGTGTGGAAACACTGGTGGTTGCTGCCATGGAAGTGTTTCTGCAGAGCAACTGCTGTGTGCTTATGTAGCATTGAAACGAGTCTTGGGATAACTGGGGAAGGGAAGAAACTTTTGCAATGTCATGTCAGTGATACAGAGGCCAGAGAGAGAAGCGGTGGTGGCTGCAACATCCACTTGAAGAAGTAAATACCTCTTCTTGGTGGACTTCTCAGCTCCACCTGCAAGGTGCACTCCTTCACTGCACAGTTCCTATTCCACCCTGTGCCCCACAATCAGCCCATGTCTCTGTTACTATGGCCCAGCACTCTGTTACACCAAAAGTCATTGAGAAGAGCTGTCCTGGAGACACCACTGACACTACAAGGAGTCCTATTTTGAGTCAGCACGATGCTATGCTGCAGTTGCATCTTGTTCAAAGGCAGTACTAATTATAAATTGGTCTTGGGAGATGAGGATAAAAATATCTTTAGTTGACTTGTCTCTGTAAACAACCTGTGATGCTATTTGGAAACATGGCACAGTTTTCATGTTGCAGGAAATGCATGTGCTGCATGTGAAGGACTTCAGCAGTTGTGGTGCACAGCTTCCTCGTGGTCAGGCTGGTGAATAAAGAGGGGCTGGCGGCTTTGGCAGCTCATGCTGGTGCAGGTCTGATCCCAGGAGATCTGCCACTGTGCTCTCAGTGGAGCTGAGCCTCTCATGAGCCTCCTCAGCCTTCCTGTATGTGCCTTATAAAAACTTCATGATGAGTGCAGGGTGTTCAGGGAGCTGAATAACACAAGTGTGCTTTTTAGTGAGGCAAAAGCACTTCGCTTTTCCTTTGTTCTTCAGCTTGACCGTGACTTAAGCCAATGTGGTACAATGCGTTTCTGCAGTTTCCTTTGGGTAATGCACCTTGCTGTGGGTCATGGGATGACCTATGTTCTGAACTCTATTTTTTACGAAATGGACAAAATATGAAGAGATGAAGGAGGAGTGGTCAACAGCCCCGCTTATGTGCCTTCCAGTTCAATACTTTGGGACCATATTGGGACCAGTCTTGAGGAGAAAATGCCTGAAATACTCAGAAGAGTTTATCATCTGAACTAAATTATTCATCAAAGTATTAAAAGAGCAGTATACAAAGTCATTAACTGAGCACACCCCACTGTGGGCTGTAATGAGCTAAAATATAGGCAGGGTTTTGTGGAAAGACCACAGAGTCTAAATTAGCTCAGCACTATTGGCTGCCTGACTGCGTATCAGCACCATCTGCACAAGGATGATGCCAGGCATTTGTCACCTTTGTACTCATTTTTCAGTAGCTTAGATAAAAGAGGATTTAGTCTGCATTAGCAATAGATAACAGCTGTGCCAGTTAACAGAGGGTGCTGTAAATCTGGTGAATAAGTAACAGCAATTGGAACCTCTCTGCTGCTGTCTTGTATCTCCCCTAGGTTTTCTCATTTGTTTTCCTCCTTCCTGTTTGTCCCGTAAGTGCTTATAGCTAGCTTTATTGAGATGTCAGCCTCCTCTGCATCCCCTTCTTGCATCAGGTCTGTTTTCAGCTGTTGAATTACATGTATGCTTAAATCTGTCTCCATCAGCATTTTTAAAATTGATGGCTTTCTTTTTTTTTATAACCATCTTAGGTATAAGAGTCTATTTTCTGACTCTGTTTTGAAAGAGGTGGGATTCTTGCTTCTTGCTAGAGCATGATCACTTGCTTATATCCTCTCTGCATTTCAGAGCAAAGGTGAATGATATGTTGAGAGCTTTAGAGTAGGTGAGTGATGAAGGGGTTTGTTTCCTCTTTCTTTTGGTCTGTCTTAATGCTATTGTGGAAAGGCTGGGTTGGAAAACCAGGTCTCGCAAGTTTGGTTTGTTTTATTTTAGTGCTGTTAAGTCTGTTTTCTCTGTCAGTAGTAGTGCTTCAGGCAATGTTTCTATCTTCATGAACTTGAAGGTCTTGCTTTAATCTTCATGACAAGCTCAGATATTACAGCAGTGTGATTTAACTCTAGGAAGTGCTAAAGATTGAGTAGAAGTCTGTCTGCATTCAGGATAGTAGTTTAATAAGTTTGAAGTTGGTCAGCTTGTAAGAGAACTTTAAAATTTCTCAAAACAAAGATGCTTTTCTGTGTGTCTCTTTCCCTCTGCCTTTCTTTCTTTCTCTCCCTCATATATTAATTAATAATAATCATTGTGTGGGTGCAGATTTGTAGAACTAGAAATGGAATGAACTAGAAATGACCTAGGAAGCTTCTGCCACTCTGCATGTATATATAGCTCCTAGACAGCCACCACAAAGAAGATACTGTTAATTATTTTCCAAATAACTTTGACAGAGGCATGAATAGAAAAATGTATGTGAACAATTTTGGAAGATCTAAGCAAAACCTCTAAATTTAGAAGTTGCTTGATCTGTTTTTAAATAATGTTCAAGAAGTCTTTAACAACAACTTTAAAAAAAGGACTTTTTATTGAAGAATTAAAATCAATTTCAGTCTTAAATGAAAACCTAAAAAATTTGGACAGGCATTTCTATTAAATATACTTGGGAAGGTTGGGGGAGGTGTGGGAAATTCGCTTCTGGAGAAGTTTTCTGTGTGCTCTTGGTGCTGATATCTCATACAGTCCAGAGCTCATCTGAAGCAATAACAGAAAAAGAAAGCTTCACAGAAAGCTGCAAAATGTGCTGATTCAGAGATAAGAAACTTTTATTTGAAACATTCAGGTTGTGATAGTATTTTAGGCTTCCTTCATTTTTGATGAATTAATTTATATTCAATCATGCTTCTTGGCAGTATCTTCGTTTCCACACTGCAAGTGTGTCTGTTTCTCAACCTGAGAAATACCAGTGGAGGAAGGAGAACAGGGGCGTTGTCTTGATTTCAGCTAGAATAGAGTCAATTTTCTTCCTAGTAGCTCATATAATGCTGTGTTGTGGATTTAATAGGAGAACAATATTGATAACACACTGATGTTTTAGTTTTTACTAAGTAATGCTTATAATACCTTAAGAAGTTTCTGGCACTCTGCTAGTAGGGAAGCACATAAGAAGCTGGGAGGGAGCATAGCCAGGACAGCTGATCCAAACTAGCCAAAGGGATATTCCATACCATATAACCTCATGCTCAGTGTGTATACTTGAGGGAGTTGGCCAGGAGGCTGCATTTGCTACTCAGGACTCACAGGGCATTGTTGAGTGGGTAGTGAGCAATTGCACTGTGCATCACTCATTTTGCGTATTATTATTACTATTATTACTACTACTATTATTTCTTCCTTTGCTATCCTATTAACTGTCTTTAATTCAGCCCACAAGTTTTCTCACTTTTGTTCTTCCAATTCTTATCCCCATCCCACCTGGGTGGGAGGGAGTGAGCAAGTGGGTATGTGGTGCTTGGTTGCTAGCTGGGGTTAAATCACCACAGGCATGTAGATAGGTATGCAAATAAAACGTAAATGGCTTTCTGCAAAGAGGAAGACTATCATGCAGAGTCTACAATGGAAGCTACAGGTCTTTCTCATTACTATAGACTGGGAGATATCACAGAGACCTCATGTGAAATTGACAAAGTAAGCACATATTTCCCATGATTAAGGACGTAGACTAGTGGCAGACTTGGTAGGGTTGAACTGATGGTTGAACTCAATTATCTTAAAGGTCTTTTCCAACTGAGACCATGCTATGATTTCTTTACCCAAAATTATTAGATGTGGAGTTGTCCTTACCTACTTCACCTGGGAAAAAAATTAGTCCTATGTGCCTGACTTCAGAAAGAACTAAATAGTTATCATTGTCATTTCCTGTTGCTGCAGATCTGGAACACTCTGGGTTTGGTTGTGTGATCTTCTGTTTGTGTCACTCAGAAATCTGTCTGCTCCCTCTGCATTTTTAAATAGTCTTGTGTCCTAGGACAATGATGTAGTTGGTCAATCTAGTCTGGTCCATTGCTTGTAGTCTTTCAAATTGTAGAAGCCTACATTAAGCTCTCTTTGCCATCTGCTGAGTTCAGGCACTTCCTTGTCTAATGTATTTTAGGCTTCTTGCTCTTAGTTAATGTTCCAGCTAATTTGGCAAGGCTCTGGGTTTTTTTGTCATTTTTAGCTCTGCACAGGGGTCCATTACTGTTCATGTGGCCTAAAGGAAGGGATGAAAGAGAAGTGTCTAGATCCTTAGCACTAGTAGCTGCACCAAGCAGAGCTGGAGCCCACTGTGCATGTAGGGCTGTGGCACAATGATCCTGAAGAGTTGTGCTTTCTGTAAGGATCGGTGTTTCTTGTCCTCTTCTTGTTGTAATAGGATGCTCCTTGATTGCAGCATCATTCAGATTTTTTAAAAGGTGAGAATCAATGGGGTGTTGACCAAACTGTCGCAGTTTTGCTTAATTTTTTACCTGATCTTTGGGGTTGTTCTACTCCCTCATCATCAAAACTGGGAAGAGTGTGTCATCTAAAACATGAAGCCTTTCCTTAAACTATGGGTTTTTTCTTATGGACTGCCATTCAGAAAATAGAGCTTTTTTCTTCTCCCTCAACTTCCCACCCCACCCCACCTCCACCTTTCCTCAGTCCAAGGTGTAGCCCAAGTTAATGCTGGCAGGTTGACTGTGGAAACAATTAAGAGTTTCTATTCTTGTCATTTTAAAATTTACAGCATTGTTATGCTACAGGTCACATGCTGGCTTGCAAGCAATGGTCCAAATTGCTTTATAGGTAATGAACTCCCCTGCTCCCAGCAGCTCACATGCTCTTTCACAAGTGTGCAAGCCATCTGAAGAAACTGGATACAAATTGGCAAGTTGCTTCATATAGAGCTGAGGTGCACAAAAGCTGCAATTGCATCATGCTCAGGGTGAGATTCCCTGCCTGCTGCAAGTATTTTATGTATGGGAAGAACAAGCAACTCTGGATCATAACTGAGAGGCATCAGCAACCTGTGATCTTCGAATCTATTTGATTGCAAATGAAAAAACCCTTTAATAAAAAATAAAAATAAAAAAAAATCACCACATAACAGCATAATAACCCAGAAAACCCTCCCAAACAAATCACTGCGTGTGGGCTGGCTATGGGTTTCTGGGGTTTTTGCTTGTAGCTGTGATATATTTATCTCTGTGTTTATTGCCATATAGTTGGCGTTGTGAAAAAAAGGTATCTTGCATACCAAGTTACACAAGGCATTTTATCCTGAGCCTCCGTTCTTTATTTCCCATGCCTCTTTTATTACTAATCATCATGTACCTGCGAGCAGAGGAGTGACATATTGTAATAAGTGAAATAAAAGCAACTCCAGTGAAATGAGATGATTGACAGTAAGGGAGGAATGCAGGGAAGACAGCTTGCTTGCCTGCTGACTTGACAAGGCATGTTAGTTCACTGGGTTTTTTTCCCTTCTTTTTTACTTGTTTTCAAATTTGATCCCCTGGTTGGGCTTTGTCTCCAACTGAAGTGTTCATTATTTATGTAAGGCAGCATTCTTATTTGTTTAAGCTAAGTGCTTATAGAAGTATGGGGACTGACAGGATGGATGCAGAAATACCAGTATCAGACTGGACTTGCCCTGTGCCATGCGTTCTCCATACTCCTCAGGACATCAGAACTGTTGTTGCAAAGAACACTGCTTCTTCAGGGTGTTACTTTAAGGTGTTTACTTTAAGCTTCTTCTTCTCAGGTGCTGAAATGAAACTCAGTTTGCTAGTTTATCTGTCCCACTAAGCCTTTGGAAAGAATGGGGAGAATGTTTTAATTAGCTGTCATTTTGCCCTGTACCAGACTGAACTGATCATCTGTGACAGTATTGAACGAACCCTGCAGAAGTGAAGGGGGGAAAAACATTCTTCCTAGTGTTGTGTTTGCAGTGCTAAGAGTCTTGAGCGTATACATTTACAGGGATTCAGCAGAGTTTATAAGTAGTAAATACAAAGGTTTTTTTCCCAGGTACTAAGTACTGCATAATTGAAACTTTGTTAAAATGTTGAACCAATTTATATATTCTTCTCAAAAGCAAGGGTCAAGCTTTCTTGGCACAGGCAAACATTTAACACTTCTTTTTATTTAATCCAAACAATCTTTCCTGCTGGCAGCCAAATTGCCCATGTCATTTCATGCTCTGTGCTGCCAGCACATTCTCCCTTCTCAGTAGTACTTGTTATCTCCTATCGTACATTCTAACTGCAGATTTCTTTTCTGGAATATAATATCAACTTGATCTGAAGGAAAAATAATTTTGCTTTTGAGTTATTGCAACTTTCTGTATATTTTCTATACTAACTGATTCTGTACTCCTAAAACCAAATCTGATGCTAGAAAACAAGTAGCTGTCTTGGGAATGTGAAGGAAGAGTCCCAAGCAGCTTATGGTAATTGTTTGGACTGTGTGGATGTCAGAGAAGGTGCAACCTTGCTGCACCAAGGCTAAATTGAGGATATTTTTAATGGTCTGCTAGCTAATTTTGGGAGTGCTGATCTAAACTAATTTTTTTGGATGTGGTTCTTTCAGGCAAGTTTTGTGGCTTACTCAGATGAGTGACAGTGTAAATGAGTGTTAATCATGAACCAAGCCATTTTAAACGCACTGGCAGGTCTCCTTGGTGTGCCAGGAAGGCCAGAACGCTTCGTCTTGAAGGTGTGATGGCTCCCACAAGAGCAATGAGTGCTTTCTTTAGTAGTATCCTTTCTCTGGGTCTGTAGTTTAAAAGCAGCTTTATAACTTGTCTCTCACAGTTGTTGTTAGATGGAGATTTGTCTTGTGGAGAAAATATAATGAATCAAGTATTGTAGCGTAGTTCTAGCACAGGTCACAGTCAGAAACAGCAGTCTGAATTTCCCAGCTTTGCCTTAAATTTTCTATGTCTCCAGGCCAAGATGCTTGTCGTTCCATGTAACTGATCTTTTTTTAAGCTTGTTTTCCTAAGGAAACAATCTAATGGGACTCATACAGTCACTGTGTATCCTCCCCCTGTATATTGTCCCAGTGCTTTCTCCTTTTCCCTCTGCCCCAATCACATTTGAGCCTGTCAACCAGTTTCAGTCACACACAAGCAAGCAAAACTCCTCAAGATATTCCTCAAGGTGGAGGATGGACTTGGCATGGTTCGAGCTTCTTTAGTGGCTCTGATTACAGGCAGCTTGTTTGCTCTGGCAGGAGCCATCCAAAGAGAAGTGTAGGACTTGAGGACCAGCACAATTAGGATGGAGATGCCTGCCTTCCTCTAATTCCTGATTTGCAGTACAGACTGAGCTTACAGACAAGGCAATGTGGTACCAAGTACCATTTGGTCACAAGTCCTGTTTGCACCACAGTAAATTGTGGATCCCTTCTGGAGATTTGGTTCAGCCTCCTTTATTTGCAAGGCTCTCCACCAGCAACAGACCACAAACGTAGCATGTTAACTCCTCATTGTTACCTTTACCTTCTTTCTGAAGCTAGTTCTTACCAGGCTTGAAATTTGGGTAGTCAGAAGGAGGAATCAAAGAGGACGTGTCTGGAATCAGAGAGATCAGCAGGCCTGAAGGGCAGGGCATGTTGGAGTGGCTGCATGTATTGTTTCAAAGCAGTACCATCCCAACAGCTCCAACATGATTGACATTCACCACCTTCAGAGGTGCTCAGCTTCAGTTAAAGGGCAGGAGAAGGGAATTGCACAGGGTTTAAGAGTAGCTAGCAAAATAGGTAAAAGCTCATATGACATTTAAGCTTTGCTAGCCATTGCCAAGTTTCCACATGTTTATAACATTGAGTGCTCCTGTAAATAAGATCTCAGCCCACACCCTTCTTCTGTGTAGGTGGCCATGGAGGTTTCACTTAAAACCGTGCACATGCCTGTGTGCAGCTATGGTAATGAGTGATCTAATGACTCTGCAAAATAAACTCTAACTTTCAAACATCATTATATGGATGACAGGGCTAGGAAATGCATGCATGTCTCAAAGCTTCCTGGACAAACTGCTGTGAAGGGAAATATTTCCTGTTCCTGGAGCAGAGGAGCCTGCAAAAGACAGCTGGATAAAAGAAGTAGCACACCCTGGAGGTGAAAGGAAGTGGCCCCTTCTTTTAGGCTAAATAAGTAGGTTTGAAGCTCTGAGCCTGATCGTTGTTCCAATTTGGTTCACAGGAGGATTTACTGAAACCCATGCTGGGCAGGACTTGGGGTGCTCAGCTCATCTGAGGTCTGATGGAAGTTTGGTCACTGATGCAGGTGGAGGTAACCTGCTGGCCATGGGGTGATTGGTGCATGTTGATAAAATCCATCCCAGCGTGGCAGCAGAATTCAGCCAGGTGTGGCACAGCAGTCGCACCAGGGTGTCTTCATCCCCCGAGCAAAGGCCATTGCCTGTTGGGAGCCCACGTTGTTCCCAAGGCTCTGTCAGTGGGCCCTCTCCTGAGGGGAATGAGGGTCTTCTGTGAGATATGTGATTTATACTTCATACATAACTCCTCTTACACATAGGAGAGCCCTCCATTTCCTGTTCTTGAGAAGAGGAGCTGAAATCACAGAATCATTAAGGTTGGAAGAGACCTCTAAGATCATCAGATGGAGGAGGTGGTATGGTCCCATCAGATCTTGGAGCCCAGTCCCATCTTTGGGCCCCCTTTAGATGCTGTGCTAGTGCCAGAGAAATGTAAAAATTATGCTCTTCTCTATACAGTGTTTCTGAGGTGCTACACCAGCAAATGGTGCCATGGGCTTTACACCTACACATAGTCATTTTCTTCTCATCTACCACTTACAACATGCTTAAGCCTCTCTTTGTTTGTCTACTTTGGGGGGTGTGGGTGTTGACCCGTGCAAAAGCAAGGCTGCAGCTTTATTTCTGCCTTGCTGCTAAGGGGCTGAGAGTGATCTTGTAAAGAAAAATCAAAATAGTGTTTGGTAAAGCAGTTTCAGAGATTGCTGTTTGTAGAGCAGTGTCTGGAGTGGAGACTGCTGCTTCTCACGCAGGAGTCTCTGTATACCAAAAGTCTCTCCATTTTGTAGACAAAGTCCTTTGTAGCATCTTCAGAATGTTGTGTAATATATGTGTTTGTATATATATGTTTGTATTTTCATATATATGTGTATGTGTTGCGATGGTACTGAGAAGGATGCACTTCCAGCTGTCTGAGGGCTGAGTAGAGGCAGGCAGAGAGGAGGGATGGGGAGACAGAGAAAAACATCTTCCATCCAGTCACTGGCAGGGAATGCTTGATCACAGAAAGACCTTGTGCGGGAGGACCAGGATTTCTTAACTTGTTTCAGTTCTCTGAAGTTATCTGGAACAGAAACAATTGGAAAAGAGTAATGAACTTCATGTGTGCACAAAGAAAGTATGTTGGATTGCACTGGAGAAATCCGGACCAGTGGCCCCCAGGGAAGTTTGGGATGTTGTTTTTCTTGTTTGCTGATTCAGACCTAGATGTATTTGCAGTTAGAGGAAGAGTTTTTAGTTAAGTGTAAAGCACAATCTAGCAGAACAAGGAAATCCTTGCACCTTCCACTGCTGCTGTTAGGATTTCTGATGACTCTACTGGGATATCTCTCCTTCTGGAAAGGAAACTGGATAGTTTGCGGAAAACTCTGAACTTCAGATTTTTACCAATGTGCATTCAGCTTATTCATTTGCCTGAAACTGTCGCTTGTTACAAGGTGAATAACAAACTGACTTGAATGCAAATATATTGGTTCCCTTTTATTTGTTCTTTGGAATAGGCTGGAAAGAGGCTGTTTTTGAGGATATACAATTTCTTGCTTATCTTTGAATTTCCCCTTAAACATGAGGTTGAGAAGAATGTGTTATGATCATCAAACTGAGCTGAATTCACATGCCTGGCAATAAGACTGTGTTGCAAAATGGAATGAATCTGCTTAGGGATATATTTAAAAGAGGAATTGTAGTGAACCCACACGCAAGTGAATTTAAATTTAATTAAGGGAATTTAACTACACTTGTCTAATCTCCCTGACAAAAGTATTATTTGCTCTATAAATGCATTTTGCCTGTTGGTTTGCTTTTGTATTTTATTTGAGTGCTGTCAATTTTTGTTTCCGAGCCTTTTTTTAATTTATTTTTTAAATTTAATCCAGGTTAAGAGCTTCATAGAGTTGTTTTTTCTCAACATTGTCTTTCTTATATCTCCAAACATTAAAAGTCAAAGCAGTAAAATAAACAGCCCCTCACTCCTCCCACATTAACTGAGGAAGAGCTTTTCTAGTGTTAAAAAAATCGGGAAGTTATAGCAGTGATCTGGCCTCTTCTCACCTCCCCATAGCCATGCAGCTCTTTCTCTCAACAGAAATTACATCAGCAAAATATGGTTACAGTGTGCCAGTATATTAAGGTTTGTGATTTGGTAAATTGGGATCTAAGATGGCTTTTACAGTGTGCCAGAATATTAAGGTTTGTGATTCAGTAAATTGGGATCTAAGATGGCTTTTGTAGGATCGGAGGCACTCCGCAGCCATGTGGATCTTACTCAGGTTTATTTAGCCCAGTTTCAGCAAGGTTGAAACCCTACCTTAAAGTCAGAACTTAAATAATTAAGATGCTTTTCAAAAGGGAAGTAGGAGATAACTGGGTAGTAGTAATTCAAATGTGTTGACTTGTGATTGAATAACAGCTTTCACATTTATTTGGCACTATTCCTGGAGAACTGGGTGGGTGCATACTATATATGTATACATGCTCACTGAAGGAGTTGTAGGGCTCAGCATACACTTGCTCAGATTCCCTGATTAATAGTTGTTTTTTCCTTGTGGTTTGTGCCAAGCTGCACTTGTATGGAAAATGGAATTAAAATGCACCAATACTGTTTAATTATTAGTGAAATAAAAGCTTGTTCAAATGTTCTTCGAGTAAAACAGAAGTTTACCAAAATATGGTTTTGTTCTTTAAAGCTCTCCAATGTCATTAAACAAAGGAAGGATTGTGGCTTTTTGTTTCTGGCTACCACATCCTTCAGGATTTTAAGTATTACAGTAGACAACACAATGGATACTGGAGGGAAGAGAAGAATAGGCTTTCCGTATCCTGAAACTTCCCCACTTCCACAGCTTGCATTCAGTGGGAAGTTCAAAGCTCACAGTAATAGGTTAATTTAAGAAAATTGAAATTTACAAAATACATTTTGCCCATCTGGGAAAAAAAATGTGGTTGTCAAAAGCTCTGTTTTCAGAAGGTCTAACATTTGTTTCAGAGCATTGGTCAATGGTTTCTGCACGCTCAGTGTCTGACTTTCTTTAAAGCTTTGCCAGCAAATAATTGTTTGCTTGAGCACTGTTTTAAATTAATTTAGTTTGAATTTTTTTAGAATTAATTTAATTTGCACTATACATACTGTGATTTCAAATGTAGAATTAAAAAGATTTGTTTAAGAGATTCAAATATGTCTGATTTCATTCCAGCTGTAGAAATGCAGAAAAGTGTGATTTGGATTTGAAGGGTTCTCGCTCATTCCCTAACCCACCATCTAGCAGCTCTTGCTAAAAAATGCAGCTCTTGCTTTTGCTGTTAACCTTTTCTCAAAATAAAAATTGGGTGTATCTCATACCTGAGCTATCCCCAGATGAAAAACAACACACCTGAATAGGTTTTTTAGAAAAGAAGGCTAGTCCTATGTATTGCAGTGCATTATTGGAGATAAATCTAAGTAGCAGGGGGTATGTCTGAAAATAAGGCAAGGTTTTCTTGGGCTATCTGGTATCTCTGCAATGCACTTAACCTGTCAGCAGGTTAAAACCAAAACCTTTCAGAAACTGCTGGTTGTGCAAGAAGGAGCATCCCTCGACCCCTCTCAGGAATGTCTGGGTCACTCTGGGGTTGCAGTGAGCAACAACAAAAACATCTTTTAATGCATTTGACTTTCTAAATTTATCTTTGTTCCTTATCTGACTCTTGTGGTGGGTGGTAGTTCTCGTATCAGGGGAAACTGTGTATTTAAGTGGTGCTTGCAGGAAGGCTGGAACAATTCCTCTGTCAGGAGTTTTGGAACAAGAAAGGTCAGTGTATATCTGTGCAGATGGGTGTGTGCTTAACGGGGAAAGAGAAACAGTGATTTAGGAAAAAAGGATAAGGATTTTCTAAAAATTTTTGAGTTTAGTTTCTCTTGAGGGGAAAAACCCAAGTGGTCTCAGTCTTAAGTGCTGAGGTTGGGGTTTGTTTGTTTGTTGTTTTTTTCCTGATGCCTGAATAAAACTGCAAAATCGAAGGTCACCATAGCACCATCAGCTTACTTAAAGTGGTCTTTAAGATTCCAGTAGGCTTTAGCTCTTATTTAAAAGCAGCTGACATTGGAGTGTAGGTCTACCTTGCAGACACAGTGGAGACCCAAGTGTCCTCAGGTGCTGGGAACAACTTAGCCATAGCTATAAAAAAGGCACAATAGATGGTAGGTGAGTCTGTGTGGAGCTTCAGTCCATTTAAATGTAACAGAAGCAAGAAATGTCGGGTGGATGGGGTTTGGCCATGGGAAGAAGCTGGGTTCCAGGTTGCTTGGGATGTGTCACTTTTGGAAGACTATGGTGTCTGAATGAGGATGCTTCACTTTGCTCATGCCATGGCTCTGCTTGGTGCAGGGACCTGGTACACTGCCTAGTTTTGGAAATAAGCAGAACTGCACCAATGTGAAATAGGTCAAACGTGTATTTTGGGTAGTGTTTCTGAGGATGCCCCTTAGGAAGAGAAACATCCTAATTCTTTCATGGCACCACTTGTGTTTCATGGTTTCTTATGCAGAAGACATCCTCCATCTGGTTCCTGAGAAAGAAATTATTCTTCTCCAAACCTTCTACTACTTTAGTTGCTCACCTGCATGTGCTTATGAGATTTAAGGGTGAAAGATCTTACTCTTTGAAAGAGCTATCCCAATGAAAAGGAGACTGTGGCCTCTGAAGCATTTCAGCATAGAGAGTTCTCATAACAGCTAACACTGAAGCAAATGGGAAGAGGGAAGGAGGCAATGTCAGGCTGCTTGTTTTAGGGGATTATATGTTAAGACTTGAATCTATGTCTATGGATTAAGAGCATATTTGGCCCACAGTACTAAGTATGTAACACCACAGATCAGTATGCATTTGTTTTCTAATATAAGATACGGAAATCTGCTTTGGTGCCAGCATAAGTGTACTAAGCAATTATTTCTCTATTGCCTCTCCTTGTTTCATTCCAAAGACGTTAAGCCCCTTAGTGTCTCAGGGTGTTATGTTCGCTCCAACACAGACATACACATTTGGAACTTGTACAGCACTTTGTTGAGCACTTCCTGTGGGGAATGTGCTGCAGTCACAGAGAACTTAATTTTTTAGCCACAACTTTGCTTATTCTAATCCTATATAAAGTACATTAGGTCTTGGGATTTAGGTCTTCATACACTTCAGTGTATGCCTTATTACAGCAATCAATTTTAATTCAAGCAATAATATGTGTGGAAAATACTGGTACTGTAATACAAGACTCTCCCATGCTCCTGTGGATTTTTTTTTCTTAAGCGCTTCATATAAAACTCTCCTGTAATGCTTACAGATGTCATTAGTTATCTTAAAGACAGACCAGACTTACCCTTCCCATCTCATCTGCATTTGCACACGCACTTGGAAATTCAGTGCTTTGGTTGCTGACCTGTCAAGGAGTGCATTGAAGATCATTTGGTATTTCCCCTGCTATGCCCACATACGCTTTTACAGCCAACTAACACCAAATCCACAGCTCCTCCATGGTGAGGAGTTTGATGCTTTGAACCTTTCTGGCATAATTTGCCAGCTCACTGTTGAAACTAGTTGTGATATGTGGCATGGGAGTGTTACCTCTGATCTCTGGCATTTGTTTTGCCCTTTTTAATAAGAGAAGGTGCCTCTGATCGCTGCCAACCTCTTCCCATTCCTCTCTCCTCGTTTCATCTCCTGCCTCCCCTCCCACTGCATGCTCTGTTCCTCATGTGCCTACTGCCTGCCTGCCTGGTGTTGAAGTGGCCTCAAGACCTGGGGAAGGGATGAGGGCACTGAGTTGGCTGGCATCAGTGCAAGCATCCTACAAACCACCATCTTGGAGGGATGCTTGTGGGTGTGCAAGGCTTCTTCCAGGCCACCCGTGGCCAGATCCAGTGTGCACAAGCTGCTACCAAACACATGGTCTTACTGTAAGGAGCAAAACCCTATTGTTGGAAACTGCCAACTTCTGCTCTTACTTTTAATTGCTTAAAATATGTAGCAGTGTTGTGCATGTTTTTATTTAAAACAAAACAAACTGCACAAATAAAAAGAACAAGCAACCTCTTTAATGCCAAAATATTCTTCTCCCTGCATAAAAAATTTGGATGAGGGA
>NW_010156398.1:60988-79144 GCF_000695765.1 Mesitornis unicolor
GTAAGTGGAAGAAAATAACTTCACTCTCCAGAAAAAAAGGATCAAATAGTGTGGGTGTCCCAGCAGCAAATAGCACTGGTGAGTGCAAGGTGTTAATCACACCCCAAAGAATTTTGCAGTTAGCTGTTTTCAGCCATATTTTTAATCAATATGATATTTTACTTCTGTCAAATTCAGAATAAATTAATGTCTCAAGTATTCCTTGTTGCTATTAATTTTTAACCTGCCAAACTTTTAAAAAACTTGCTTAAGCTCTTGCAGGGCCCAGCTCCTGAATCTTTCAGGGTCTGGAAATTTTTAATTAACTTGTTTTTTGGAGAGTGACTGCAATGGATGTCAGCTGTTATGTACTTACTGGGTACTGAAGCACATTTAGTTTCCCCTTCTTATAAATAGAAATAATTTGCAAAGTCCACAGGCCAATTGCCTTGATTGAGACAGAAAAGTCAGGAGATGAAGTGCTCTTTTCCCTAGCCCACCACGTTTCTGGCAAGATGTGAAAGAGAAACCCAGATAATTTCATGGTGAAAGGAGTATTGCAAGTCACATTCCTACCTAGGTAAATTCCCCATTTCATTTCAGAGCAAAGATTTTATTTTTTTTTTTAATTTGCTGCTTTCTGGAGCTGGATTAAATTACAATGTATTTCTACAAAGCTGCTCTACCTTGTCCTGGGAGCTGACAGCCCCCTATGCAAATATGAAGTCATTCCTGTGTATTTTGAGAGACAGTACTTGTTGTGTTAGGATCCTTCGGTGCTACAAGCTTGGTAGCGTAAATGTGGATAAATATTAACTGACTGCATATACTGCAGTACACGGTCGTTTAGTGGTTCGTGTGTGAAACCACAGAAGGAAGAGGTTGGAACAGAGACCTTCTGCTGTTTGGTGTGAAATACCTGCTGGTTACAAGGTATAATCAAGAGAAATGCATGCTTAGGCTGGTTGTCTGTATATTGTATTATTCTTCTAATTAAGCCTTGTCTGTTACACATGAAGATGTTTTCAATAGTAAAAGTGTCTATTTGGCTACAGTAAAATTTAGCGCATTTTGTTGAAGTGAAAATACTGTGGTCAGTCGCCAAGTTGAAACATAACAGAAGCATAGGACCTAGTATAACTTGTTTCATGGACTGCAGGAGTGTTTCTAACCTTAGGCTCTCTTTATGCTGGAATTACATTAATCAGCTGAAAATGTTTATTTGCAGATGCTGTGATCATATGGCTCTTTCAATATCAGAAGGAATGTCCAAAACAATTCTTCTGAAGCTTATTCTGATGTTAGCCAGTTACATGTCCTGTTACCTACTGTTCTTTTTCTGTCATAAAGAAATATTAAATTCAGATGTCTTTATAATGACAATTTCCGATTCTTTCCTGAAATAAATTGTGCCTTCTATGAATGTTTCTAGGAGGTTGATGAATAATTGACTACTGAGAAAAAGGGAAGATCCTTTTAATAGGCAATTAAATCTGGTGCAGTGTATGAAAATCAAGTTAGGCCTTGAGCTTTAAATGTGATATAAATAGCTTGGTGTAAATACACAATATTTAGACACAGAGATGTCCTTATTATCATCAGTTGCAAACATTGTTATTTATTTCACGTGCATCTCAAATAACTTTAATTAGGTTTCCCAAAAAATGATTCCTGTTATACTGTTCACGTTTAGGTGAGGGAGAGGATACCAAAAAGCAAAATACTGTATTTCTTTTCTTTTTTCCTCCTTAACATTTTTTTTTCTTTTTGTTATGCCTGTGCAGGTGTTTGTTCAAAATGAAAAGTCAACTTTGAATCTTTGTATCTTCTAGAAAGGAAGAGTGTAATTGTTACAGCTGGAAAATATTTTTCATTTTTGCTTTTATAGTTGGTTTTATATGTTAGCTACTGGTGAGCCAGGAATAAATCAGTGCAAGCCTCATACGCCTACACTTTTCCTTCTTTGCACAGAACTTGGGTATTTTTTACTCTCTGCTCTCCTCCATGTGGTGAATTGCACAGGAGTTCTCCTGTTTTGAAGAAGGATTTGGGAATTAAGTCACTACCAGACTTCAGATCTTAATCTTCTTCGCTGTTTGCAGATGCTTTTTTGCCAGCCAGCCAGGTCAATATTAAAACCAAGCTGTGCTGCCTAAAACCCAGAGTCTGTGTTTGTATCAGTGTTTCCAATTTCTCATATCTGGAGCTCAGAGTTGCAAAGCTTAGGCATCTCCTTGGTGGCCTGCTTGTGAACCTTGCTGCCTGCCCAGGGCCAAGTGAGGCAGGGGCCAATGGTCTGCCTTGTTCCATTTCTGTGCTACCTCTGTTCTTGACCTTTTAGAAGTCTGCGTATCATCTTCTGTCAGTCATAGGTGAATGTATTTATGTGATTAGACTGGTACCTGTGTTTGCTTATTTTTATAGCTTTTTTTTTTTAATTTCTGTGGTGTTCTCAAGCCCTCCTTCAATTCCACATACACCCCTAAAAAAAAAAATCACAATTTTCTTTTGTTTTGATTTTTATTCATATGATTATGCAAAAGTACTGCAGGTGATACCAACTCAGCAACGGAGTAGGCAGTCTGGAGGTAACTAGCTCAGCAATTCTCAGGCTTTTAAATTCTTCAGCCTTCCTGTATCCATTTGTTTCCATTTGAAAGGTGGCCTCCCTTTTAGATAAGGTTATTTTAATCAAATGCATGTGAGGACATGGCTGTGTTGTGGATGTGTTATTTATAGCCCTACAGTGTCAGATGCAAAGTGATCTGAGCAACATCTTCTGGGCAGGTTAAAAGAAAAACCTCCTCAGGGTGAAGGTTATCCCTACGGTTTAACTCAATTTAGGCAAAGGTGCAGGTATGCGTTGTCTGGTTTTTGGGATAAGGGAAACCCATTACTGGTAGTGAAACTGTTGCAGTGTGAGTGTGCTGTTGGAGTAGGGATCCTCTGTATTTACTGGCAATTCACCCCCAGGCAGTAAATGCTGGAGAAGGCATGTAGAAAGGCTAGGGCAGTTGAGTGAGTTTTAGCACAGGAAGGAGCACATCTCAGTGCCCTCGGAGGCACTAGTCTCTTGCTGAAGTATGAAACAGTGGGCAAAAGCTAGTTGGCTTCTTCACAATATTTTCTTCATGAGAAGGTAATTTTTTACTCCGTCACCACCACTGGTGCACTTCTTCTGTGCAATGGATGCAGAAGGCAGAGCAAGCAAAGTAACAGGATGCTTCAGCTCTTAGTGCTCTGAGACTTGGTGGTGTTTGCTCCCTCCCATACCACTGTGCTGCCACTGTATAAAGAGTTGGGCGATTGTGGTGTGGCTTGAGCTGCTCCCGCAGCTGTGAATTCTCTGGGGATGTGGCCACTCGCTGGTAGGGAGCATAGGCAGAGCTCAGCAGAGCAGTTATCACTCCTGGGACAGGCTCTCCAGGTGGACACACAGGCATCATTTATTTTGCTTAAATCTGAGATCCTCAGACCTCATTGTGCAGAAGTTTCTCCAATCCCTCAGCCAAACCTGATGCAGACAAAAATATTTTCCCTTTAAGACTGCACTTTCAATAGTGCTAAGTAGAAAGAAAATTAATAGGGCTATTTTTCTTACTCTAGTTGCTAAATGGCATAATATGCCTATTCCTTTTAGATATGTGAGGGAAGCTTTTTGATTTGTAACTTGCAATTTATTTTATTTTATTCTTTAGGACCTGTAGTTCTGAACACTTTTGCTCTTTATTTATTTTTAGAACACTCTTGTGTTACTCCTCATTTACTTATTTATTTTTGCTCTTGGCTCGGAATTCCATATGCATCTGAATTATATAGCCCTCTGAGCTTTATCCTTCATTGAGCAAACATCAGAGTTCAGTATAATAAATATGACTGCTCTTTGACAGTGCTCTCTGCATATCTTTCATAGCTGAAGGGTTTGAGCACTTCCAAATGTCTTCAATTTTTTTTCTTCAAATTTTGATTAGAAACATCACTCAGCAAGACAGAGAAGCAGTTTGCATTTTCTCTGTTTCTGTAAACACATAAGTGTAAGCGAACATAAATTTTATATTTTAAAATTATGTCTCCAGGTTTTTTCAGTAAGAACTAGTGCTACAGATTTAGTTATTCTTAGTTCCCGTGTAAACCAGAATGCCTTTTTGATACAGCTTTTTAGTTGGTAATTTGGTAAAATCTGGATGTTAGGTACAAGGTGGTTTTCCTAATTGGACTGTGCAGCTTAAAAGATGCATTTGAAGCCATGAATACGTTCCTCCTTGTTCCAACATATTTTTGAGACAATAACTTGCAGGTTTGTGGTGTGAATGGTCTGGGGAAGAGCTCTGCCCTGCTTCCCTGGAGATGCTCTCCCCCTGAGCCAAGTGTCAGCAGAACTTGCCTGGTTGGTGCTTTGGAGTCAGGAAACACATGTCATCTTCTGTGGGAAGTTTGGTGACCTGGGTTGGGAGACAGTCAAGACCCTAAGTTGTTTCTGTGATGCTTTTGCCAAAGGGGATGAGTACCCACAGTGCGCTCAGGTTTGCTGAGTGCCAGCAGGTACAGAAACCTACCCTGGGGAGGTGCTGGTGTCCAAGGCCTGGTTGGGGTTGCCAAGGACCCCTTGTCACACCAGGAAAGGCAGAATCAGCCTCAGAACATTGTTTTCCTCCTGTTACCTAACTTATTTCTCATGGATGGAAATCATTGTCCAGTTTAGCACATTCCTTTAAATGGTTGAATACGATTACAAAGCAAATCGGTCTCTGAGCTAAAAACTGAGCTCAGCTTTTGTGCCTTTCCTTACAGGTTCTACGAGAAGACACAAAGGAATATTAGGAAACCATAACTGAATTATTTCTGTGGTGTTGAGCAACAGAGTAATTTGTTCATGGGTCAGCGTGGGAAGGAAATGAGATATGATAAGCTGGGGACAATCAGACTATAGTTTATTCCCCCTCTTTCTGTGATCATCTCCTTTCTACCATTCTTCCTCCCTCTCCCACCTGCTATGCATTTTTCTCTTGCTACAAATGGGTAGTAAATATAAGAGGTTTTTCTGATGTACCTGAAACTGTTCCCTAAGCTGGTGAAATCTAACATGCAGCTCTGGCATTGCTTGCACAGAATGCAGCAGATAAAAGTAATGTTTTCATTTATGTACTTTAAGCAATCGAAGTATTGCTGCGCAAATGAAAATATGATTATCTTAATGGTGAAACTGCGTGCTGTGTACATCTGTCTTCAAAGTAAGTAGCAGAAATTCTGAGCTCTGCTCAATAGAAACTGCCATTTGAAACCATTTTGAGAATCACATGGAGAAATACTCAAGAATTGGTAAGAAAAGGTTAACAGTCATTCATCTCCTAAGGGGTGGGTATGAGCATATATCTTCACAATTTTAGCTGTAGCTTTCATGTGTACGAAGTTTACTAATGTTATAATGAGAACAAGTGAAATCTGCTTCCATGAAGTGCAGCTAGATTCTTTCCAAGGAGCTTGGTTTCCTTTTAATGTTGTGTTATTAATTAGCTCAGCAATTCGTTCTAGTTTTATTTGGAACAAATCAGCAAGTGTTGCCATCTTTGAACCCTTCTTCAAGTGGCAGCAGTTTTCTTGAAAGAGGTCTTTCACTAGAGAAAAGCGAGCATCCTCGCAGGAGGATGGCTTCGGCTCAGGGGCATCGGTATATTCCCAGCCTACTTGCCAGCTTCCATGGAAGGAGGATATTAAGAAATGTGAAAACTCTCTTTTTCAGAATTATTGCAAAGCAATAGGAGGTTTTCCATCCATTCAGCAGAAATACTTAGCTCTTACCACAGTTTTGTCAGGATATATTAGTATTTTACCTTTTTAAAGCTACATATTCTTCTTGGCTGTGAGATACTCTTGAATGCACTCATGTATTTTTCAGGGATGATCCTGGGAAAACTTTGAATCCCAGTGGACATTTTTGGGTGGTCTGGTTTGTTATTGTATAGGCATTCTTAGCACAGCAATTACATGGAAATATGTATTGCTGGAGGCACTGTAGTGCCAGTTGCCCTTTTATTGTTCTTCACCCTCAAATCAGGTTTTACCAATTCAAGGAATTCTGGTACTTCAGAGGACAAACTTTTCACAGATGGTATTTGTAAATATAGCAAGGAAGAAATTTAAGGAATGTTTAAGCTTTGGCAATTATGAGATCATTTTAATTGTGTGTGACAACAGCACATGAGGAATGTGCCACTGTGCTCACCTCTGTGCATGCAACTAGAGGTGCTGTCCTCCTGAGTTAACCTTGGCTTGAAGCAGAGATGTGCTTGAAGAGGGCTGGAAAGGGAATGCTCTTTCCGTGACAAGTTTTCTGCACTCTCATTGAACTCACTGAATTACGCTGTTTGCTGCAGAACTGCCCACAAACCAGCCAGGGGTAGAGTTCACCGTAAAGAGCTTTCCTCATGCGCAGGGTGGTAGAAGGTGTCCTATACAGCATACAGTTAATATATTGAATATAAAGAATAAAATTAATAAACTAATTATTATTAATATAATAAAATTAATGTAATTAAAAACGTAACACTTCATTTTGAATGAAAATTGCAATAACTTTAATAGCTTCAGGAAGCAGGCTTTTTCCCGAGGTTGGATGTCATATCATTTACACTTTCCCTTTCAGTCAACTGATTTTAATCTTCACTGGTCTTTCTTTTTTCCCATAGAATATTTTTCTGGCCCCTTTATGGGATTGTTACTTGGAAAATAAAAGCTCATTGGAAAATGGAAGAGGAAAAACAATATCTGTATGTCTTCTAACTCTGTATTGTCTGCTTTTGTATCAAAAGTTTTCTCATCACCTATATACTACCACAGCCCCATTTTTCTTTTTGTATTGTCATAGGTTTAAAATTAAAGGAGATCCAACTGGGGGCCGTCCTGCTTGTACCAGTTCTGGTGCAATGGTTGCATGCTCTGGCACAGTCCTTGCTCATCATGTGGGTGTTCCCATTCTGTCTGCCTGCCTTTGGCTTTCCCAGACCTGTGTCAGGTTTGATGCT
Source organism: Mesitornis unicolor (assembly GCF_000695765.1). Taxonomy (NCBI): domain Eukaryota; kingdom Metazoa; phylum Chordata; class Aves; order Mesitornithiformes; family Mesitornithidae; genus Mesitornis; species Mesitornis unicolor. Next base: position 67,990 of record NW_010156398.1, read on the forward strand.
GAATCCTAGAGACGACTATTAGTGTGAAAGTCACCCTGTTAATTTGAGCAGTACTTCTTTCTCCAGTGAAACCACCCAAAATATAACAGTTTATTGGCTCTGAATCTCCCAAGTTTCGCTTTCACAGTGTTTGTGAAACATCTATCCAGAGTGCCTGGCATAAATCTCTAAAAACAAGGATGCCCTAGGGGCCAAATGTGTGACAGCCTTTCACAAGGATCCAGGCTAATTGCTTTTGACTAAATCGGCTGCATATCTGGCAGCCCTCAGTGCTTGCTTTCAGTCAGCTTTGTGGTATTGGGGGGTCTCCCTGATGCTGATGATGCCACCTGAGCAATGCAGGTCCTCTGAAATGGCACGGGGTTCTTCAGGGCATCACCTAAATTTCCCTTGATTGCTTTTGACATCAGAGGGGACTCAGGGAAGGAAAAGGAACTGGGGGCTTTTGCCTTTACAATTATATATAAATACTTGTATATATATTTATATATAATTATGTTTATATATACATTTGTGTGTGTGTTTATATATACATTTTATAGCTGTATTTATGAGAGTTTTTAATAACCACCCACACAAATGTTTGCTTAGGCTCTGTGTATGTAAGCATTTGGAGGGCTTGTTATTAGGTTAGCACAAGCTGAAGGAACAAGGTGCTTTCCTGGGATTGTGCCTCTGGTGTGCAGTGCTTCAGACAAGCCAAGATCCAAGGGAGGGTGTGCAGGGCAGGCAGTGCTTTATGAAGACCTAGGGAGCACTAAGTACGTATCTTGGCCTTCTGTTTAAACTTTTCCTCCATGCTTGTCTTTTCTGCTTGGTAAGCTAGGCTGTGAACAGCTCGAGGCTCCCATGGCAAAATCTTGTTAGCAATATGCAGTTCTACTGGGAATATACTCAAGTCCACGGCTCGGTGCATTTATTCACTCATCTAACAGCATAGTGGTAATGGTGGAAAGCTCCTGCTTGGAGGAGCATCTCATGTGGGATCAGTGCTCAGGGAGAGAACGGCTACCCTGCTGCCTCAGCAAGCTGGGAAACGTTTAATAAACCTGAAACAAGGTGTTAGGCTGTTGTTTCTTTGTTCTTGCCTTTTTGAGGACCGTCATCTGTCTAGAGATTGCAAACTGAGATATAGAAATAGCTGCTGCCAGAATATTATTTGCCACTTGGTTAATTAAGAGACTGCCATGCAGATTTGCGGCGATCGAATCTCTTCTCTGTTCTTATTTTAAGTAGCTACAGTATTGCTCAAAATCTGCTAACAAATACAGATGCAGAACCCTTTCATCTAAAGCATCAAAGAAAAAGAGCTCCTCTGGTACCTTTCACACTGTTTTTTTTGTTTCAGCCGCTCTCATTCATTCCTGTCAAAAAGATGCCAGTTATGATTTAGATCCTGCCAAGAGAAAAGGGGCCAGCTGTTGTGAACAGCAGAGGTGTTCAATTTGCAAAATATTCCTGTGATCAGCTGTGCATTTCCTTTAGAACAAGCCACCTTTTTGGATAAAGGAAGAATCTGATAGGTTTCTATGCAATCTTAGTGTTTTTGCAAAAATAAACAATATTGACATGGGTTTGAAGAGTCTGTTTATGGGGGAGTAGAAAGTTACAGACTGGAGGTGGAAGAGAAATTTTTTTATAGATAGCAGTTAATATATATGAGGACATATATGATGGCACAGCTTTTTAATCACTTAATTGCATTTAAATTAAGACATCTTTATTCTGAAATTTGTGTGTTCTGTATCTACTAGTTTCTTAGGTTATTTGTCACTGCTGTTTAGGTTTCCAGGGGCATCCTCCTGGTTTTGTTTCATAATGCCATTATTCACATACAGAAACTGTCAGCAACAATCAGTGTTGGCTAGAAGCTGCTGCTTTCCTCTGGAAGTCAGATAGATGGCAACTGCAGTACCACAAATGTGATTTAACACTTCTTTGTTTTTATTACTTCACAAATGGCAGGCAGCACGGTATGTTAAAGGTTTCTTACACAGTCAGCTGTCTGTTTTGTAAGACGATGTTTGTCTTGTGCAATGTAAAACTCAGCAAATACAGATACTATGGGGTGAACAGAGGAACAACATGTGCTCCCTTCTCTGCTGTTCCCTGGGAGCCAGCTTGGATCCACAGCATGATTGCAGGCATTGCTGCATCCTGCACAGTGGTTGAGCAGTCTCTGCTCAGGGTCTCCTGTGCCTGGAGGAGCTGAGCTCACCCTTGTCCTGCCCAGCTCCCAGCTGTGAGCAAACCTGGCCCCAAGAAGGACTCTGCTGCACATGCGTTGTGCCTGGGTGGTCCTCGGCTCCTGCAACTGCATTCTTGGGGGGCAAGTGAACACCCTGCATCAAACCCAAGCTGACTCCATGTCTGTGGTTCAGAAGCTCCACATATGGGTAGGTACAAGCTGGGAGGAGAGCTCCTTCTGAAATACCCTGGGACAGTTGAGCAATACCAGGCCTGAAATTGGGTTGGCATGTTACTTGTTTGTGCCTTACAGGAAAGGGTCAGCCACATGGAAAGAAAGGAGAGGGAAAGGTTGCACCTTCAGTTTTGTTTGGATTTTGGACAAAAAGTGTATCAGTGTTTACTTTTTTTCATTGTGTGTGTCTCTATGCGTATTGTAGTATTCATAGCAGCAGAGGCTAAGCAGTAGATCTAAAGAGTATTTTGCCTAGCATAATTTTACCACTGTCCTGGTACTCATATACAAAATGGACATGTGATCTAGTTTTGGCAAGAAAGAGATCTATTCTGATCAGATATCTGTCTATCTGATAGATCTGATAGCTCCATCTGGTTGATAGGGGATATCTGTGCTGGTCAGAAATGAAGAGTGGCACTGCGTGTCTGGTCAGGTTTTCACGCTGGCTGCCTGCCCTGGAGCCAGCCTGGTGGCTCCATCAGCTTGGGTTATGTCAGTGCACGGATGGCTGATTTGACACATGTAAAAAGTGTTAATTAGATAGAAATGAGGGGCTAGGGTGTGCTTAAAAGGCATCCAGACCAAATCTATGATGTGTAGAAAAGTGCCTTTGAAGGAGCACCTGTGTCACTTCATAGCTGTATTTTAGAATAACTTTTGTCCTGCTGTGCTGCTGGGGGAAAATAATCCCATTTTTCTTACTCGGCCATTGGAGGTTCAGTCTATTACTGCTGTCTTTGCTTGGCAGTGGATTGGATTTCTCCAGAGAGGAAATTAGATTTTTCCTTTCCTTCCACTCTGTCTCTGTCCTGTGTTTACATCAATTGGTGGTTGGCTGTGCACTGCGGTGTGCATGATAACCTTTTCTTCCACACACTACTTCGTTTGCTGTTCTCTAATAAACTGTATTTACAAGTGGTGCTTCCTCCCTTACTTCTGGGGACAGCAAAGACGATCAAGAGAAAGTGTTCCATGTCTAAACTCAGCCAGGAGCAAGTGTGGGCTTAACCTGGGCCGTTTCAGCCAGCTCTAACTGGGGTAAGAAGTGTACATAGCCTCTGGGTAGGGCTTGCAGCAGTTAGAAGTCTGTATCTGGTAACCTGGAAATTTAAGTATATAAGCAGATACGCTGGATTTTATTTCTTTACTTCTCCCCCTAGCAGCCAGCTGCAAACTTAAAGGCTTATCTGGGAGTTATTAATAGTTTCTGGTGCAATTGTATCTGGTAGCTAGCCACAAGTCAGCCTGGGGGCCGTGTTATTCTAGGAGTATGAAGCGAGATGATCTGTTTACAGCAGAGGCCAAATCCCACTGAGTGTGTTGGAGGAAGAAGAGGTCCCTGAGGTTTGGGGGAGCTTGGTGGGAATTAAGAAATATGGCAGAAGCGGGGACGGAGTCACCTCCCAGTAGTCTTTGAGATTGCCGTGACACAGCTCTTCATGACAAAAGGCTCAGCTCTGGGAGCATGGTGGTGGTGGGACATGCTGGAAGTGCTGAACAGCTTGGAAAACTCTGCAGTGGGATTATTTTTTCTTTTCTTTTGTGTTCTGTTGAAAAGCAGAGTCTGAATGCAAAATCCTGTCTTAGGGCCACAGCCTGCACATTACTCTTGACTAAGCTGAGCAGCTGCTGGGGCTGAGGCAAACACAGCCCTGGTGCTTTAGGATGCTGCTGTCAATGGGAATTTTTGGTGTCCCACGTTTTACACTTAAAACTATTCATCTGAGCTTTCTTCTGCTCAACTGATGGTATGGGTCTGAGTCTGATTTTTTTCCTTCCTTTTGGGATAGGAGAACATCTTGAAGGGGTCCTTATAGGGAGGGAAACAGTAAAAAATAGTGATTTTTTTTTTTTTACTATAATGTGAAATTGTGAGTGTGAATCTAGAATCAGACTGTCTCCTTTGGGATATTTTTTTTCTTTTCTTAGTGGGAATGCTGTTGCCCAGACTTCAGGTGCTTTGTCCTGGCCATTTCCTCCAAGGGATACTCCTACTTAATTACAGTCTTGGTGGCTCACAGACTGAGACTGGGCGGGGAGAAAAAACTGCAAAGGCATAAAAAGCAGTTAGCTTGTGGTTTCTGATGGAGCTAGCACTTGGGCTGTGGTACAAGAATTGCTTTGTGTCTTGGGACTGGAGATGGGTGAGTGAATGTTAGAAAGCTGTTTAGGCAGTATGATTTAACTTCTTTTACCTCTTGGTATATTATTTGCAAATGACTTACAACTTTTTTTTCTTTAAATAGAAGTATTTGCTATTCATCTTTGTTCAAATATCTGATGAGAATAAATGTCAGCCTTTGACGACAAATGAGAAGGTTTCTGAAACAAATTATTTATTACTTGTGTGCAAGTGTAAGACCAAGTGAGAGAGGATGGGATGCGGCCCTTCGTCCCTCCTTGGAGGTCACAGCCCACCCAGTGTGGTTTGGAGGAGGTGGGCTACACAGCAACGTGCTCTGTTGCAACAAAAACTGATGTTAAGCTGGTGTTAGTGTAATCCTCCTGGTCATCTGCCCATGTGTCCACCTCCTCCAGGTGGATGGCTCCTTCTACAGCTGTAGGCAGAGAGGCTGGGAGAGAGGAGGTGACTGGAAGGGGGAGAGGGCAGCATTGCAGATGTCAGGCTGCAGCATACTTGGATAATTTTAGCTCAATTTCCCATCTTCTTTTCATCACAGGTTGCTTGAAAAATTGTTGCCAGTGATATCAGCCTAGGGTTTTTTTCCATTTCAGTGCCAGGGAGAGAAGCTGTTAGCAAAGGCTACTTCCCCTTTCCAGTCTAAAATCACTGTCACCAGTGCCAGTTGTGTTTGCTGTGGGTAACCTGCCGTTTGACCTGTGGTTTTATTGTGCCTTTCTCTGCTGATGCCCAGGGGCAGCGGTGACCTCCCAAGCGAGGGAGCAGCTCTACACGTGGTGGAGCTGAGCCCTGTGGCATTGCAGAGGCTCTTCTTTAGCCCCTCCTTGCACCTACATCCCAATGATTCTGAGTGCTGGCAGTTGTGCAGCTGCAGAAGCTGAGCCATGAGTCCTCCTGGCCCATCTGTGTGTCCCATGTGGCTTGTGGGATGTGCTGGTGGGAAGAGTGCCCTGGTCCCACTTGGAGCAGGCACTGTAAGACTCTCTGCCATCCCATCTGAGCTTTCAGCACTGTTGGGATATTCTTAAATTTTACCAGCCATGCAGAGATAAGTGATGCGCCCTTGTCCTTTTCCATAAATCCTAGCCTCTTTGGTGAGCTGTCAGGGACAATTGACTTTGGTACAGAACAATCTAGAGCCCTGCCATCTTTGCAAGCTATTTCAAGGTTTCCGAAAGCCATAAAAAGGTAAAAATCTTTCAGGACTAATGGCTCTCTGCAGACACTCCAAAGACGTGTGCAGGTCTGAGATGTGCCATACCGCATCTACCTATGGCCTGACTCCAGAAACATCTTCCTTTCTGCTCCGCTCCCTGAGTTCTTCCAAACTGGACACCTATTCCCAGATGAGGCGACATAAATGGCATGCACCAGTTCCAGTGCTGTATAACTGTGGTGAATCAATTCACTGATGCTTATACACAGCTTCTTTTTGGCAAAACCGCAGACACACTTGCAGAAGGGCCTCCCAACACCTCATGTGCTCTGTGGAATGGGTCTGCTTTTCCCTGTGAAAACTTGTTCAGATTTTTCCTTCCTTCTAATGAGTCCCAAGGGACTGTGCCGCAGGGGGAACATGGGGGAGAGAAGGAGAGAAAATGAATCCTGTTTAAAGAAAAGTAATTTCAGTATTCCAAGACCTGCTCGGGAGATCTTATCCGATCTGACCCCCCTGGAGTGCTGAGGACAGGCTCCCATAAAATAACAATCAACTTCTCATTTGCAGTTGTTTCTTCATTTTGGTCTGTCAAGAAAATCTTATTCCAGTCTTGCTAGTGTTGTCACATAACACGCAATGTGGATCAAATGAGGATTTGCATGTGAAAATGTTGTCTTCAGCCCATAGTTTTCCTAGTCCAAAAAACTACTTATCCTGATTTTTAGACATGTTTGGAAAATATTAATACTGCAGGTTTGAAACCACTGTTGGACTCTGTATTCACCAAAGGTGTGAAAGGATACCGCAACAACCTGCTTCTTAAAGCTAGTTGGTCAGACTTTCTGACCAAGCTCAAAGCCCTGATGTAGCCTTTCTCAGGCCAGCATCCTCTACAAGACCTGGTTCCTCTGAGACCCAGAGGAAACAACAGCAACCAAAGCCAGCCCAAGACATCTCCAAGGCTGCCTCCAGAGCAAAGTGTGGGGAGTGTCAGGACACAGAGCCCTCCTCAGTGGGGGCTTTTTCCTCAGCACACATCTAGAATGTTTAACACTTTTTAGAGGTGCATGTGGTTCTCTTAGGGGTCAAGTAGGGCTATTGCTATAGTGCTGCAGGATAAGCAAAAAGGCCAGTGTATGAAGTAGTGGGGGAGCTACTCTTAAGTACTCTGAAATTCATTCTCTTAGTATTACAAAAAATGTTGACTTGAAAGTCCTCTGCTTCAGTTTGGTCTTTATCACTAGGAACAGTTAATGTAGCTGCTGTGGTTCTCACTCCCTTGATTAGCATTTGAAAATATTTCTTACATGATTTCTTAATAACCTAGTGAGAAACATTCTAGGAGGACGAAGTGAACTTTTTTCCCCCAAAGTCTCTAAGTAGGCAGATTTTACACAACCACACTCATTCTCTCATGGATTTCTTTCATGTATGCTCTCACATCCATACACTTGCAGGTATCAATGCGTATGTCCATGTGGTTTGGTCAGGGTCACTTGTGTGACACAGAACAAGAGGCAGTGGCTGCTGTATCCTCATCATGTCCCTGAGGTTGTTCTTGGCAGGCAACAGCAAACCAGTTCGGAGTTACTTTTCATAACCTTTAGGAGTTGATGATGTTATACGGTTTTTTGCTTAATTATTTTTTTTTCTCATCCCTCATAATTCTCAGGCAAACATAATGAATTTTCATTACCTTCATTTGTTGGTTTTTTTTGTCCCCCCATAGCCTTGATATTTTATGACTCCAGTCCTGTTCTTCATCTTCTTGATAACCTATCTGTAGGTCAGATTGTTCCTCCTCCTTTTGTTACCTGAATGAACTCACAGGTCAGGTTCAATTGGCACAATGGGTGTGTGCCATTCCTTTAACCCATGCTGTGCCCATCCTTCTGGTGCCTGCTTGCTTGCTCTCACAGATGCATACACTCATATACACACACTTTTACTCTGCCTTTGTTCATCGCAAGTTTGAATACTTCAGGTACAAATCACTGCATGCAGACTCATGGAGTGTCTGGTCCCAGTGCAGTTCATTTCGTGCCAGAATGTATTTCTGCGCATCCTGTGCATTAGTCATGGGGTTACTTTGAGTGCATCAAGCAGCCCCCAAAAATGCTTGAATTCCTTATAAGGGTCATTGTTTGTACTCTGTGTGGCTCTCCCTGTGACAGGTTTGTGGACTGTGAGACTGCTGAACTCTGATTTGGTCATTTCTGTAGAGGAAGGATGTACAAGATAGGGTCTAAAAGGAGGATTTCTACACTTTGTTTCTGTGTTTCCCAGACACAGATATGTGCCATGCAAGGAGCCTTGTATGTTCAGTGTCTCATGTCTGTGATGCCTACAGGGGCCAGATCTGCACCACACGTGTGGTGAGGCAGTCGCTTTCAGGTTGGGTTGCCCTTACAGTGTATAGAGGAGTTCTGCCATGGGAGTTGGCTGGGTCCCGCTTCTGCACTTGTGATGTCCACTGTTACTGGGTGTCTGTTGATGATGAGAAAGTCTGTCCCACATCTCTTAGGCATGTCTGATTTCATCGCCCAAGTACTGCAGGTCTGCTTTGCTGCAGTTTCAACTTGCCCATATAATCATTTGCCTGGACCTTATGGAAAATAGGCATCTGAGTTGGATCTGCCACGCTGGCTGTGCCACCTAGAATAGAAATGCTAGGCAAGGAAGCAAAATCCTTTCCGTGCCTGTCTCCTTGCCTACACAAAATTTTCAAAACAGAGCAAACAGATATATCTGGAAGTGTTTGGTACTGATTGTAATTTCCATGATTTGTGTGTATGGCAAGGATTCACTTCACTCTCCATGCTTCAAAAAGCAGTTGTAGTGGAAACCATGTCACTGAATGGGGGAGCTGGAGTATTCTTGCTGGATTTGCCACAAGTAGATAAAGCTGATCTCCATCTTGTAGTGATTTAATCTGAGATGGTAATTTATTATGCAAACTGGGTGGAAATTCTTGCAAACTCAGAGGCCTCATACCTAGGTATATCATGGCACTGGTGTGCCCATCAGCAGAGTACAGGTTGCCTCTCCTAGGGCTGGTGCAGAGGTGCTGTGGTGGGTGGCTTTGCTGGCAGATGTGGGAAGGGGTTGACTGATAGATGCTTGCTAAAAATTGCAGCGCTGAATCTTTTGTCATATAAAATTGATGCCAGAGATGTTGAACAGTAGGCTGTCCTAATATGTAGAACATTTCAACAGAGATGTGATATTTCATGTACACGGAGTGCCTGCTGATGTCACTTGAAAGTCATGTTTACCCAGCTACAGCAGGGATTATTTTTTTTGTTCTCCAGTTTTTTTAGAGGAAAGGGCAAAAATTGGTTGTATGTGTGTGATAATCCAGAGAAGAAAACAGATACTAAACAATCTCTGCAGTTATTTCCTTTCTATACAATGAATAACTGCTGCATATGAAGTCATGTACTATGCACCTGTGACTTAATGAAATATAATTTTATAATTTGGACATCTCTTTCTGACTTCATATAAAAGTTGTTTTCGTAGTATCAGATAAAAAAAACAAAAACTAACCTAAGCAATTCAATTGAAATACCCAAGTCTCACCTATCTAATGTAGACTTCCTGTTTCTATAGCAACAAAACTCATGCTTGTGCTTAATAAAGGACTATTGGAGTGTGAGCAACTGGGACTTTAAGGTTTAGAAAAACAAACAGAACCACTTTATATCTGAAGATTAGGAAAATAAAACGGAAGTGACCTCTGCACAGAATAAAAAAAAATTGCCTAGGCTTGGAATATTTCATTAGTAAGAATGAAACCATATTAATGTCATAAGGAGCTCTGTGTCTTAATCTTGTTTTTCTAATTAAAATGTAAAAGCCTTTTATAGCAAGTAAGAGTCTTTGAGGGTTCCCCCTCCTTTCTTTCCCAAAGCTGCTGTGTTTGTGGTTAAGCTAATGAAAATTTGAGCTGCCTTGCAACAGATGTATTTTCCTCTTTATACTGGGTAAAATTAAAAAAAACTAAACAGCTCATGGTATTTAATCCTAGATTTCATCTACAAGCTAGTTCCTGGTCAGCTAGTTTAAATCTGTGTTAGTGATAAATGTTGAACAAGCTACAGATGAGGGAATGAATGAAGGAGCAGCTGTCATCTCTTCCTATTGTCTTGTAGTTTTTCAATTACAATTTTAACAACCATTACATTCTAATTTTAAACAAACATAGGAAACATCTCAAGGAAAATCAGCAATGCTGAGAGCAACATATCATGAAAGTTTATGAGCCTATGTTTCTGTATCAGCATGCCGATAAGTACTACACAACGTTTGTGGCAGGTTTATCGTGCTTAATTATTAACCTGTAGAAGAAAATGTGGGCAAATGGGAAATATGAAAAAAGAGCTTCTGTTGCAATATTACTGGCAAAAAAAAGTGTGAATATATCTCCACAAGTCCAATTTTTCTGCTTTCTTCTACATTTTTTTATTGCTTTTTCTTAAAGCTGTGATTTTTATAAATTCATCTTCATTTCTGAGGACTAAATAAAAGGTAGCCAGGGTTTAAGGTAGCTTTTATCTACTGAACGCACTTGTCAAAAGACAGCTGAGACAACCGATGTTACCAGTGATGGCAGTAAATTGCCCTACAGCAAAAGGAAGGATGGAGGAGAGGATAAGACAGGTGAAAGGCTGGCTCCTTTGAAAGTTGATCAAGATCAGCTATTGCAAAAACAAAAAGCAAATCCAGAAACAACCCACTCAGAAAAATCCAGCAGGCAACTGGCTGAGTCGGAGCATATTAAACTGTGAGCAGGTGGCATCCCGTATGAGCAGGGCAGTTGAATCCTGCTGAGACCTGCACTCTTCTGCCTCCCAGCAAACTGATCAGAAAGGCATACAGCATCTCTGAGAACTGTGAAAAGGCTCGAACCTAAATCTTTGCATTGTGTTTTACCTTATGTTCCCTTTAAAAAACAAATACCTTAGAATTTGGTAAAATGTTTCTCTAGGCAGAAACTGAAGGAAAGCTGACAATGAGGATAGAGCAGGTCTGCAGGAGTTGCAACAGGTGTATTGAACCTGCAACTTTTGCACCACAGCTAACTGTTAATGGGCTTCTCTATAGCTGCTAGAGCATTTGAAGCCTAAATACACAAGGAAATAAGATGTATGTGGTCATGTGTAACCTTGGCCAAAGGTCTTGAAGGACATTAACTCCCTGGATGTTTCATAAGGAGATGCTCTGTGGGCACCTTTGCTGGTGGGGGACTAATGCATTCTCATGTGCTCTGTGTTTCAGGGATAGAGCTCTGTCCTCCTGGGCACCGGTTCATGATCACCATGGTGGCGAGTTTCATCGAAATGGCAGGGCAGTTCCTCATGCCAGGGCTGGCTGCCCTCTGCAGGGACTGGCAGGTCCTCCAGGCAGTCATCATCTGTCCTTTCCT
>NW_010156398.1:79175-99512 GCF_000695765.1 Mesitornis unicolor
TACTGGTTGTAAGTATTTTTTCCTACTGTTGGGTCAAAGACAATTCGGGTTCCTAATGCTGGACTTGAGAGGTGCCTTACTGCCAGGAAGCGTATGTGCTTCACAGCACATATGAGGCTTTCCATTTGTTGTTACATTCACCTTTTCCAAAGATTTGACTTTGAAATAAGAAATAACAACCTTATAACTTGCTGTATCACACACATAGGTTACATACTCTGACATGGTGGGAACTCGGGAAATGGTCCTCTTTCATTGAGCAGTGAGTTGTGCTTTGCTATTATTCTGTCACTTCCCCTTGAAAGATGAAAACAGTACTTGAAAGGATTCATCTCAGCCTAGCTGTTGTCTAATTATGGTTGTACAGCTAAATTTTTCCTTATCTGTGTTGTGGTTCTGGTCTGTCACTTTTGGTTTCTTTGGCCTTGGTTGGCCAAATTAGGTTAAAAATAATGTGTGTCAGCTCTTGAACAAGCACACTTAAATGTCTAGTGTGGATGAGGTAGCCAGCCCTTAACTAGGCTTCCTGCTCAATTTTGCACAAATTAGTACACACTGTGCTGAAACCTGGGTGGCCAATCTGCACCAAGCAGTGGCTCAGAGTCATTTCTGCAAGGAATCCTTCTTCCTGACTGCTTCCAGTCCTCTCTGCCCACTGTGCCGAAGGCACTGAAGTGTTGGTATGGCTGTCCTGAGAGAAGTGGGGTGGCTCTCACTTTGAGAGTGGTGCCAGGTCCATCCCAACCAGGACTCTATAATACAATCTCCCCAATAAACTTTCTTTGTTACTCTGTCTTAATAGTGACACGCAGTGGCAGCATAACACAACAGAGGCTTATGAGAGCAGTCTTGCACAAAACCATAACAGTAATAACACACTAGATCATTCATTTTAAAGATAACACTAGCAAGACTGGATTTATGTACCATGAGGGGACAAGCTGCTAGCTGGTATGCCTGACAAGTTGTAACGTGTAAAAACTTGTTATAGTATGTAAGAATTTTTAACAGTTCTATATTTTTCTATTAATGCGTGAAGGCCTTACAGAGTTCCCTGTGTTCATCGCAGTAACTCTCAGTGGGGATTTCTTTGCTTTTCCACAATTCGCAGAAGTAGACACATCGCAACTTGGGCTCAGGGCAAAACAGAGCACACAGGGGAAAGCTACAGATCCTTTACAAGATAATGTTGCTTTTTCCCCCCATTTTCCAACATATGACATCTAAATAGTCTTGTCAGTGTTAGCCTTGGTGATGAATAAGCTAGGGTGTTCTTTTTAATGTACAATACTGTTCTCCCAAACCCACCATATGTTATACACACACAGACAAGTGCAGGCCTACTTCAAAATCTCCTATTGGGATGCCCAACAGATCAACCACTGGATGGAACCTGATATCAAATATAACATTTACAGGTATTTGTGTCCAAAAGGACAATACAATAGTATAAAGACACCTAACAAACATGACAGTCAACATATAGACAGCAGTAACCTCTCAGCAGTCTTCTGGAGGTTAGCATATTTTCCAGGTGCCTGAGTCAGGGTCTCGTACATTCCTGTTGAGAGGTTGTCGCTGGGTGACATTGAAAGCAATAGGAAATGTTAGCATTTATTTCCTTATCATCTACAAGAGCTTTGTGGCTTTTTGGCTGGACAGGACAAGCAGGCTATGCAAATAGATCCTTCTTATATAATATGTGATATGACAGCTTGATAAATAGTGGTAATAGCTGAAGTAGCAGGATTTGTGTTGCCTGGGGTTTTTGCATTTGCAGAAACAAACTCTGGTTAGGATGCCTGTTTAATTATACTGTTGGCATGACATGCACTTTTCTCTTAAGCTTTTCCATCTGTTGCATATTCTCTGGAAGGTGCTATTGTTTTATTACCTCTTTGTTCCCTTCTTTCCTTGGCATTGCATTGGGGAACAGAGCATGGACCTTCTGCATATGTTACAGATTAAGGAATAAACCTAACTGATTTGTAATAAAAGAAGAACTGGAAAACTGCATTGCTTGTTAATTCCCTATCATGTACCCAAAGCAGTAAGTTCAATAACAGATGCTGTGATAGCCCCTGTGCTGACAGCTCCTTCCTCCTTGCTCTTTACTTCCATCTCCTGCTGTGAGAGAGCTCTTTGCCCTCTGTGTTGGGGCTTAGCTTTCTCCCACCTGTAGATTTGCTCTGCCTCCAGCCACATATGCACATGGCAGGTTATACCATCCACAGGAGGTGGGTGGCTGAGCGGGCTGGGAAGCTGAGCATGGATGAACAGAAAGGGAGAGGCAGCAGATTTGTCTAGGAGACATGGGCTGGTGGGCTGTGACACCTGCAAATCAAGCTGTTGCCTTTGCTCAGCTTTCAGGCTGTTCTGGAAGGGCAGTGAGGGAACCACATAAGCCAGACATGAGCACAAGGGTTGGTGACAAACATCTGGAAATAAATTAATAGGAGTTGGGTTCCTTTCAAAGTCTGTGTGTGTATTAGAGGTGTAAGGGAAGGGAAGCTCTGGTTATAGAAAAGGCTTTATGTACTCTCCTTTGGATACAGGAAGCTCCTGACAGGACCATGCCATGAAGGTCAGCAAAGGTATCAATAATCTGATATAAACTCCTGCTTCACTCATACCTAAACTGAAGAACTAGGAAGAGGTGGCCAGTTCTCTTCTGGTGGTGTTGAATAGGATTTCCCCTCACCAAGACACAAAGTTGTAATCACTGGGCTTGTTGCCCTGGGACAGATGTCTAATGGACATATTACACCTTTTTATGGGTTTGCTCTGCATCTAGACAGGATCATGGTTCTCCTTCCAGCAATGTGTCATACCTGTTTGGCCTTTTTCTGTCTGTTAGGGATTCTTCTCTGCTCTTAATATTTCTCTGACTTAGGATTTTTTTTCCCAGTGTCCCTCCCAAGCAGCACCTGTGTAACAGGCTAGGAACTTTTCCTTCTACTCACCCACCCCCATTGTTTTCTTCAGTTGCAAAAGGCTGGTCCTTTTCTCACTGATGGAGGATGTAGAAGGCTATCAGCCAGGTTTCTGCAGTCAGCTCAGCCTGGTCATCTGGGAGACTGCCCACGCTCAGCATAAAGCTGACTCAGCTTCATTTATATATATGTGTATATCTGTGTGTGTATGTATGTGTGTATATATATATAGTATTTAATGCCAGGTGATGAAGCACGAAGTTGTGATTTCTGTTCAGAAGTCCACAGGGACCAAGGGAGTGGCTTTGGTTTTTTTAGTTTTAAGTTTGTGATGGTACTTGGTTTGGCAACAGAAGGTGCAACAAATAGGTGTGTACAAATGAGCCTCAGCAGCAGGATCCATGCTCCATAAGTGAGCCTGGACACCTGCACAGAGAGAGGGTGGCTAGCGCTTCCACTTGCTGTGCCTGATAACTGGGGCTCAAAGCAGCCCAGGAGTTTTTAGAGATTCTTAGATGATCCTCCCACTGCTCACACTGAGTAATGGAGCGGCTGAAGAACGGGAGGCTTCAGCACTTCCAGTCTGAGACACCCTTAGGGGTTGGAAGGCAGAGACAGTGTTTGTCCCTGCAGTGCCACATCCCTGTGGCTCTCTTCCAGTTCCCTAAGAGTGGGTGTTCCTCACAGGGCTTGTCACTTGGGACCTGTAAGCAGATCATTCAAAAAAATGCAAGTTTTAAGCTAGTGGCTGAAGCTGTCCTCTGTCCAGAGCCAAGTGCAGGTAGATTTTATATTCGGAGAATTCCCAGTTTTTCAGAATATGCTTTTGCAGTACAGGACTTTCTGCAAGAGGATATGCCAAAGCATCCGTTCATGCACCAGTGGTATTAAATAAGCTGTCAAGCTGAATAGCTGTCATCGTGGCTGTTATATGTTTTTGTTGTCTGATATCACTTGTATTGCAGTCTGCCTGACTTCTCGCCTCTTTTCTTCTTAAAAAACAATATTATTCTTTATCTAGGATGGAGCTTTCACTAAGCTGTCTTCCAAATTGCATCTGCCTTTAAAGATAGTACCATAATGATGCAATTGCCTGGTCCACTGCTTAGAAGTATAAGAACTGAGGCAGCAGCCACAGCAAAGATCAGTGCTTTGGAAAGGAAATTTGAGTTTTATTATATATGTGAAGTTAAAAGTAGTTGTTAAATTTGTTCTTAGAAACGTCTTTGGGAAGATGTCGTGGTTTAACCCGGCAAGCAGTTAAACACCATACAGCCACTTTCTCACTCTCCCCGCCCTCCCTGGTAAGACAGAGGAGAGAATTGGAAGAGAAAGGTCAAAACACTCCATTCAACACTGAGTTGAGATAAAAACAGTTTAATGTTTGAAATAAACTAAACCAAGCCAAACTGTAATAATAATACTAATAAATTGCAATAATAATAGGAACAACAATAATAAACCACATAAAGTTATAGTCAGCTCATACAGCAGTCACTGGCTGTGTGCTCCCAGCAGTGAGTATTAGATAAAATAAGTAAACAGTGCAAGCACAACAGCTCCAGTGACAGTGGGGGAGTAGGAGGCCTTGGGAGCAGAACGGTGGGCAAAACCCTCTGGTGATGACAACCACTGAGAAAAGAAAGGACATCTTCCGTAAGCTCCCCAATATATAGTGAGTCTGACATTTATGGTATGGAATAATTCTGCTTGGTTGGCCGTTGGCTTTCAGTCCCCCCAGCTTTAGTACCTAGCTAATCGCAAAACTGCTGAAGATCTTGATCACTACAGCAACCTGCATAACAATGTTGGCCAAAAAATAAAACGGTGTCTTATCAACTTTGTTTCCACTAATCAAGTACTATAGTCTTCTCAGAAATGCAGCTTTTCTGAACAGAGTATTGATTCTATGACTCTGTCCAAGCAAAACGACAACAGAAGTTTAGTGAAAATGAGGCCTACATGGGAAAAAAAAAATATGCCTGAAGTTAGATCTGAAAGTTTTCATATCCATAGAAGTATTGGAGTTTTTGTTTATTTATTTTAAGTTCTACATATTTCTTTTAGTTTTGTATTAAACTCAAATAAAGGAAGACTTATCAGTTGAGCTAATGACTCAGGTGAATATCAGCACTTGAAGGAAACAACTGGATGGAAATCAGAGTTTTATTTTGTAACTTTGTGTGCATCTGTATATTTTTAAGGCAACTCAACTAATGTTATATTATCTACTGGGGCAAACTTTTAGAACAACAACTGAATGTTGTCTGGAACATATACAATACTAATCTGTATAAAAGAATGTCTTAAAGTCTGCATATGTGCAAAAAGATTTCTGACATGTTTAAAAATTTAAAAAAATCTGTTCCATTATAATCCCAAAAAGTAATTTTTCTGTCTCCTCTCTGTATCTTTACAAGAGAATCCAAATCACTTCTGTCAGCTATTTTCCTTCTTCAGTGTGAATTACCACATGTTAACTGCACTTCTCATTCATTTTCTGCTTGGCAGCAAGTGTCTGTTACAGACAGTGCTGCTGCCTTCTCCCAGTTATTTCAAAATTGCATTAATGGGCAGAAGGCCTCTAATACTTTATAAAATTCTGATATGTCCTATTTCTAGGTGATGGGATAGTTCCTTTATCATTTATGAATCGGTATAAAAGAAAATGTCATTAATTTGCACATTGTGAATCTTTTTTTGTCTCGTTTGTTTCCTAAGTGATTCTTCTGCTTTTTGAAAATAATTATGTAGCTCATGATTGGTCAAATGAGCAGCTAAACACTATCAGTTCTTCCTCTGACAGAAACTTGGAAGGCCACCTAACATGTTTTCCATCTTTTGAAGTATTTTCCCAGAATCCCTTCGGTGGCTGATGGCTACGCAGCAATTTGAGGCATCCAAGGAACTGATTCTTCAGTTCACGCGCAAGAACAGGATGAACACAGAAAGTGACATCAAAGGAGTGGTGCCTGGTGAGTAGGACAGATAGACAAAAACAAATCCTTCCACTCAGATAAAGTTGCTCGCTCTTCTCTAAAGGCTGCACATGGCATTACTGCTTAGAAATAATCTATTTACTGCCTGTAAAATCATCCCATTTGTTTGTTCATTCACTCATTCATTCATTCATTCATTTTGCTTTCCTTGAAAAACCATCCCAAACTCCAGCACTGTGCTTAAAATTACTTGGCCTGTTGAATAGTCCTACTAATTATAGTCTCATCTTGCAGTGCTGTACATCTTTAGAGACATCTCTTGAAGAATTTTGTCATGGCTACAGAGTGCCCCTTCAGCCCTGTGTGCTTCTGAAAACTGTGCTTTAAGGAAGCTGCTCACTGGGATCCTGCCCATCACACAACACTTATTTTGTTGGTTTGAAGAAGTGGCAGCACTCAAACCTCCAATTCTAAAATGCCAGCCCTGTGGCAGACCTAAACCATGTTACAGTTTCTCTTTAAAACCTCACTTCAAGAGTTGATTCTCTTTCCTGCATCATCTGAAGGATGGTGATCCCATCTGGGGATGGGGGGGCCCTGCAATTGGCAGTTTTAGGGTGCAGCTTTTGGTTGAGTCCGAATTGTCAGTTCCGTGGTTTACTGATGCTTTTAGAAAGAGCTGGCTCCTCTTGTCACTAGCATTGTCACTGAAACAGTTATGCTCCTGTCTCACAGAGTGCTTTGCAAACGAGACTGTGCATGTGTGTGTGGCTCTAATTACAACAAAGGTGAAGAGTTTCCTCATCTTCATCTCACTGATGCACCTGTCAGATTTGGTTCAGGCTCTCCACTTCCTTCTCACAGGCCTGACAGTGCCCATAAACACTAAAACTACCTGTGTTGCACTGTCACTTACAGTCCGTGTCAGACTAGCTGCTAATCAGAAAATAGTAGAAATGTTTCTTCCCCACACACACTTTTCCAACCTCTGCTTACTCTGACCCCAGGGCCTGCAGGGAGACCTCACCCAGTAGCTCTGCCTGTGGGTAGGGGTGATGCTTCCTGCGCTTGGCCAGTACTCGCTGCTGAAAGTCTCTGGGGTACCTGTAGCTTCAGTCAGTCAGTGCTAAAGGCAGCGTTCAGCACTGGAACAGACTGCATCCGTAATGGAAGAATGCCACTGTTAACATCAATGCCTAACAAAGGAAGCAGTGAGGAGTGAAGAAGTCTGATTTGAGTCTGAGGTATTCATACCCAGGTCACTGCTGTGATTTCTGGTGCAGCTGGCAGGCTGGTGTTAATCAGCTTGTTAGCATGTGAATTGGGTGTCTGGGGTTACAGTTCCTGGATCTGCATTGCACACTACGTGGCTTTGCAATGTAAATACCATTTTTCTGGTAAAGTTCTGGCATGTGTGTAGGAAGCCACTAACCTGGTGGTTGCCACCTCCCCACCTCCTTGTTGCACATCTTCCCCAGAATAAGTGGTGGATCTTGGATAAAACTTATTTCTGAGGCAATGAATTATATCACAGTTGGACTTAGAGTTTCCCAACCAGCTCCAAATTTGGCTTTTCTCAGCTAGTCAGTTTCTTGAATTTGCAGATGAAATAAAATGTATTTTAGAGGAAAGAAAAAATAAATTACTTGAATTTCCTTTAAGGAAAATCATAAAGATGCAACTGTAGGCTTGAGGTATTTATTTAAGCCATGTATAATGATATTGTCCATGGAGGAAAGCTAAGTATCAAAATGGTTTTATGACTATTATTTGTGACTGATTACTTTTTCCAGAAGTTTCATGGTAAGAGTACATTCCTGTTTAATGAGGGACTCTCTTTTGTGTGGAAAACAGCGTTATTACACATCTTGCTGATATGGGTTCTCTGCCTGCAAATACATTTAGATATAGCAGTTGTCAGTACGTTACCCTTTGCAAACTTTTACGTAATACAGAAAAACTTTTAAGTAATATAGAACATGGTCATTTCTGCCTCCTTGCTGATGCTGGATTTTTTTGGGGATGTTGTTGGGGTTTTTGTTATTTCTTCCTTTACTTTTTCTCTTTAAACTCTCTCTGCAGTCCCACACATTAAGGCTTTCCTGACCCAGCTTTGGAGGGATGCTTCATTTCTGTAGAAAGAGTAAAAAAAGGAGCAGTATCAAAAGTATGAAATGGGCTTAAATAAAAATTTTGGAAGGATCTTCTCTCATTCTGAGTGCATGGCAATGTTGACAGTCTGAGTAAGGACAGGAGTAAAGTAGAAATCCCAAATGGAGGATGTGATCAAACCTCAGGCTATGTGACTCCCAGTGGGCCCATAAGCAGAAGAAAGCATTTCTCTGCTCTCATGTTATAATCACATATCTGTAGTTGCTGTAGCAGGCAATGGGTAAAAAGCTAGTACTTGCCTGGGAGAAAGAATGCCAGTGAGCCTGATGCAGATATCACATATTTCCCCTTGATTCCATTGTTGAACTTTCCTATTTGTGTGGAGGCATTTTTTGTCTGTGATTTGGTTTATTCTTAGTTTCCAGCCCTTTCAGGTGGAAAACAGTCTTGCTGTAGTTAGGGGCCATTGTGTTGCTGTTGCTTATTACTCCTGCAATGTCGTAACAGCCTCCTGTGATTGAATTACTCCCAATGCATTTAAATGATAAACTACTCACTTGCAGTCCCTTCCAGCTGGAAACCTCACTGTAATTTTACTCATACATACCAGTCAAATTAGTATACTCTCTATAACAGATCATTACAGGAGTTACAGTAGTTCGGTGTGTACCCATTTTTTCAGCCAACACAAGTTCCATAATAAAAAGAAGTAGCATTCAAGTGGGTGAAGCATTTCTGGGATGGAAGAAAATGCAATTTTTAATTGCCATCCAAGCAATGAACAGGCTTATTTTCTCTTCTGAAGAATCATGCTGTTCCTATTGCCTACTGAAAGCTTTTACTTGTCTATTTGGCTACACTGCCCATAGTGGAAAATGCCACTAACGTTCTGTAAGGCCTGTTTGCTCCCAGGAAGGTGACCCATGTGTTAGGTGGAAAAAAAAAAAGGAAGCACTATTTATCTGCTGGTTTTGAATCAATCTGTAGGGTGGAAGTGGTTTGCTAATGCTCTTTTGAGAGATGTCTCTAAAGAAAACAAATGTCTGGACAGTGGTCCAACTGCAGTTGAAAGGTCCAGCAGCTGCAGTAACAACCCATGTCTGGAGAAAATCAGCATGGGCTGTTGATGAGCAATGCTCAGCCAGCAAGACAGTATGCATGGCAAACAAATTAAAGTGAGACAAGGGATGCTGATAGGAGTCCAGAGTGCTGTAAATTAACACTGCCCTTATCTTCTCGGTAGCCTGCCCCAGGGGTGTAACATAGGGTCTGTTGGTTGCAAAACCAAAGGAGAGCCACCCCCTCAACAATAAGCCACAATAAGTGGTTTTATTTTTGAGTGATTAATGCACCTTGTGTTTTTTGACAGGAATAATTAGCCTTCATGAAGATATTTTTGGGTTTATGTGGTCATATATTCTTCTTTAATGCTGAAGAAATCTAGCTGTTCTAATTAAACCTGGTTAAATTATCCCTAATGTCTGGAGTCTCAAAATTTCACCAGTTGCCTTAACGCTTTTCCCTCTTCTAGAAAGAAAAGTTTAAAGTCACTTTTTGCATCAGGGAATGATTTTTATCCAACCACATATTGAAATGTCATTTGTCATACAGTCTTGGTGAGTTTTGTTAAAAAATATTTCAAAAAGTTATCTGAAAAGTCAGCTTTGATCATAAGCAAATTAAATATTTTGGTAATATTAATTTAGTACAGGTTTTTCCACTGCCAGTTTCTCCGAAAACTTACTCATCTCTTTGCTGTTCCCCTGTGGAACAAGAAACAAACGTGTATTTCAGTGCAGCTGCAGGACAGTTGTTTTGACCTGAGTGAAATAAATGCTAAGGATGCATGGAGATCTGTTTAAAGAACAGGAGACAAGAACATTTAGTGCCATTGGAAAACCCAAAGCACCAACTGCCCTTACACCATTTGAAGGGGTGTTGTTTAGATGGCTTTCCTTATTTTGGTTGGATGTGTGTTTTTTCTTTGTGTGGGGTGAAGTGTCTGTTTGTTGGCTGGAACACATCAACTGCTGCAAGCTGCTCTCTGCTGCACCAGCGCTCAACCCTGCCAGCATGTTTGGGTGTGCTGGGAAATGCATCGCTAGAGAGGCCACATCAGCATTTACTTGAGTGTCAGACTTGATGCATCCGTGGAAACCCAGCTTTGTGCAGTTCTCTTCCCCTGTGGTGGGAAACATTTCAGATGTTCCTTAAGAGAAAAATAAGTGCTTGACCAGGCTGAATAACATAACCTCCTTTTTGCTCATCTCTAGATGAAAATTGGAATGCTCCTGTGGGCAGACAGGTTATAGCTGTTCCCTTCCAAGGTTTTTTCCTAAGCTTAGAGAAATAATATTGATGCAATTCTAGAAGTGACCAGCAAAGATCAAGCATCCAAATAGATACAAAGACTTTAGCATGCAAAGCACATTGTGGAGAGGAGGAAGGGGTACAGTGGTGAGAAGTACTTTGTGTGCGTATGTGTATGTGGATTGCAGTGAGGAAAGCTGTGGTTTTCAGGGGCTTATACTTGTAATGGAAAAAAAAATATCTTTCACAGTTCTTGCTACTGAGTAACATGCTGCCATGACTTTTTTATATACATAAGCTGGTTTCCTGTTTTGTTTGGGTATATATTTTTCCATAAGCCAGAGGCTTGGATCTATGTACTTGCATGCTTTTTATTTTATTTTTTTTTCCATTGGGTAAATAGCAGATGGAAAGGTAAAAAAGCCTCATGTCTGAAAGTCAGTCTCTTTCCCAAGATTAACAAAGCTTTACTCATATCCTTAGACAATCACACCTACAACTATGCTACTGTTTTAAAGCTTGTAGTGGATGAAGAGGCAGGTGTATTAGCTAAAGAAAGAAAGCAAGTTACCATAACATAGGAAACTCCATGTGATGCTACTATGTACAAACCTGCCAGATGTGTTCTTTTACTAAATCCTGTTGCTTGGTTGTTTAATGGTGCTAAACTTAAATATCCCATGCAAGTCTCAGGAGGCACTCAGGTAAATGTGGGAAATTTTAGTTAAAACAGTTCAAGATGCTACTTGAGTCAGCCTTGAAGTCATACAGAGGACTGTGTATCAGCTACAAAAATTATCTCGCACAACACCAGCCAGTGATTTCTGTTGCCCTCTTGTATGTTAAGTGAGCTTTCAGGAGGCTGGGTTTCTCCTGGTGGTCCCCTACTGTCCATAAGCAGGAGCTGATGGGGCTTGTGCAACCCTTTCAGGACATGCTGTACATTATAAATAGCAAGTATCAAGCATAAAACTGCTCAGTTAAGTAGTCTTTTGCTGGCTAGATCTACAGGAATGGAAGAGAGAGGCCCATGTGTGCTCTGTCTGTATCCCTGGCAATAGCGACCTCTGACAGCAGCATGGTTTAGAGGGAACAGGGGGAAAAAGAAGCTCTCTATTAAGGATGTTCCTTTTTGATGCCACTGGGAAAAGCAAAATATGCTAGAAAATTGGGGAGAAAGGATAAAAAGAAGAGGGGAGGGGGTGGGTATCGGCCTCTATTTAAGCCTGAATGACTCTTTCTCACCAGTCGAGCCCTCCGCAGACTCGCTGGCCTCACGCCAGCCTGTCACAGACGCTTTGTGCCAGACTGGCACACTGGCTCTTTGTCCACAGTGCTGCCTTTCCTCCCAGAGCAGCTGGCTTTATAGGGCAGGAACCATGTGCAGAGAGGGCTGGCAGCAAGCCCTTGGCACTGCTGGCACTCCCCTGTCCCACCTGCACTGAGGCGAGAGGATAGGTGAGCCTGGAGGCAGATGTGAGGGATTAGGAGGGGAGACCTCAGGAACAAAGCAGAGGCAGAGAGCGGTAAGAGGAGGCCAGTGGATAGAGAAGAGTAGAAATAAGAAAGTGAAAAGAGTGGTGGGAGCAAAGAATGGAGATAGTTGAAGGGGACTTCAAGCAGCAAAGGTGACATGGGACTGGGGGAGAGCTAGAGTATGGAAATCAAAGGGACTGCGACCATTTGCTTCTCCCTCCCTCCAGAACAACCTGCCTAGCCCAAGGATCTTACCTCTCTTCCTTTGTGAAATCCACTCCTGAACTGTGTGCTTCATCCCTCCATACTGCCCAACTCACCTGCTCTGCCTGCTGAGGTTTCCTCCGTAGCTCTGGCAGTAGATAGCAGCAATGCATGTGTAGGTATCTGAAACGTCCTGGTGGCGCTGACTTGGCTCCTCATAGTGACATTTGAGATATTCTTTGTGTTGCTTTTTGGTTTTTAATATTGAGTAATATTAGAGGAATGTGAACATTGACAAGTCACACTCTGGGAAATGCAAGAAGTCAGGTTGCCTGGGCAACCCTTGCTTGGCCTCCTGGCATGAAGGCATGATGATACAGCCTTTAATAACATAATTACGACCTATTTTTTCCACAGGGCATAGGATGGACGAATCAGTGCATAGGATGGACGATGCTGTGGGAATGAAGCTCTTGTCTGTTCCTCATTTGTTGCAGAATTTGGAAGGTGTGTAGTGAATGAGACAGAGGGTTGCAGAAGGAAAGATGACAGTCTTGGGGAAATGAAGCTGAATGCCTCCTCAAGAGCTGTACTCATTCCCTGTCTCTGCCAGGGATGTCCTCATATGATGATGGAAATTTCCCTGAAATCAGGCTCTTCCAGTGCTGTCACTAATCACAATTTCTTCAGCATCTGCCTCTAGCACGTAATTCTGGGGCATGATTTGCAGAAAGCTGGTGCATTTATATCAGCGCCTACAATGAGTGTTGCTGCATGATTTTTCTCATTCTGGACACAAATCCTCTGTATTTTATCTTCCTGTCTTCAAAACAGGAATAATCTTTGTCCTTATTGTTACAAGAAGGTGGTGGGGGTGATTTCATTGGTATTTATGAAGTACATGAATATTCTGACAGCACTGTAGGAATGTCTCTGAGGAAACCTGTGATTTTGTACTCACTGGGAGGTTTGGATAATAAGGCTGAGGGGCATGTGTTGAATGGGAAAGGTAGAGGCATCATTAATAGCTGCTCATTTGCTGACTACAGTGAGACTTCTGAGGGAAAACCTTGTGTGAGCATCTAATTAAGTGCTGTATCATAATGCATACGAGAAATTTAAGATTGCAGTGGCAACTATGTCTGGCTTTTCCTATCTTTTTTTAAAGCAATTAGAAATACAGGATTGAAACATTATTGCAAACAGTTCTTTGCTATTATAGTCATCAAGTTATACAGCTGTTGTCATGAAATGAGCTTCATTTAAAATGCTGTTAGTATTTATGTCCTGTGCTTTTGTTAGAAGGCCATTCCAGACTCCGAATTGCTCTTGTACCAAGTTACAGTTTAGCATTCAATTCAAATACACTATAGCTGTCTAGGTTCTTTGTCTTTCCTCCTTCCTATTTGCTCCTGTCTGTGACTATCTTTATCTTAAAATGCTTTTTCTCTTTTCCCATACTATGTGAGCAGGCAGCAGCTCCATTTCTTTGTTGAGTTGAAGTTCTCTATCAGCTGAAGTTCCCCTCTATCTCTTCTCCTTTTGTAAATAGGTTTGCCAAGGCTTTAGTTTCTCAAATATTGATGACCAGAATTGTAAAAGAGCACCAGTATTTCAATGTCTGAATCATAAATACCTCATGGACACAACAGACTGGTACCTTATAAACTTGTGTGATCAGGTAGTATATAATCAAGTCCAACACAGTATTATCTTTCAGTAGAAGCGTTTCCCGTTAGTTCCCGAGTGTCTCACCCTGTATTTTGCATTTTTTACTTGCTTTTGCTACGTATGGTCTCAAGCTCACTCAGTTCCCTCTGATGTCCCATTTCTATGGTATACTTTATCACCAGCAAACAAACTTCATTGGCACATTCCTAAGATTTGTGCCAAGCTCCATTGTGAGGTTATTAAACTAGATTTTCTGAGAATGAGTCATCCCGCCACTAACCTCCTGCCATCCATTTGTGATTTCCACTTTTCTATGCCTTGTTGTCTGCCCATCAATCAGCTTCCTGCCTACCTCCATAATTTCTGTGTGTGATTTGATACCCATCAATATCGTTTTGCTGTTAGGTTTTTGAAAATACGGTGTATCAGGCTGCTAGTCCTCCATGATTTAATAAATAAATAAATGAGCACAAAGGGAGTTCATGGAGACAGAAATCCTGGAAGGTATAAATAAACCTGTGTACCAGTAACTCAGTGTGGCATTCAGCTCTGCATTTTGGACCAATCTACCTCCCACTGCAGAGCTGTTATGCTCCAGGGATTGATTGAGCCTCTGTGCTGGGGTTCTATAGCTCTTTTCATGTTCAAAGAGCTACTGACAGTATCATTTAGCAGCCATAAAAATCCAGCAGAAGTCTATCACCACAGGACACTTGTCATTTTGGACATCCTTTTTCGGTAACTTGATCTGAGCTTTGTCTATTTTGACTTTGCCAAGTGATGCAGAGATGGGCAGCTTCATTTGAAGGCTTTAAAAGATGCTTTCTGATTTTGAAAGCCATGCTCCTGAAACACAGAGAATCCCACGAGAATTCAGCAGCATTGGAAGCTGGTAGGGCTCCCCTCCCCATGAGACTTCCAATGAATAGTTTTAATTTCCACTGAGATATAAAGACTTAGCTTGTTGACAGTTTTCCTACCGCGTCCCTGAATAGGAAGCCTAGAGTGTGTGTGGGCTCCGGAGTATGGGAAAACTCATAATGGGCCTCTGAGTAAACGCATAAAAATATTTTTTTATTTTCCATATTCACCCTTCTAGTAAATCAGTCAGAACTGAAATATTTTATGCAAATTCATTCTGAACTGGTGACTTCATTGCAAAATCTAAGAATAAGTTGAGGATAGGGGGAGTTTTCCTGGTGTTATTCCAGTAACTGACAGAGCAATTGTTTGCTTCCATTGGGTTTTAACAGACATTGGCTTGACTTCTAAGATCTTAACATTGACTTATGAAGTCCAGACAGCAAAAGAGCTGTTACTCTCCTGATGCCCATCACAGTCAGTCAGAGCAGATACTTTTATGCAAGCAGGCTACCTCCAAAGACAGCAGACCACTTAAATGAGATCCAGTAGGTGATGACTTTTTTGCAAGTCACATAGCTTATTTGTTGCTATCTGAATGATATTTTGGTTATTGTAAATTACTGATTTTGCAATAGGTTGAGGTTTTTGTGAATATCTGACTGGTATATATAGAACTAAAGGATGGAGAAAGTCGTCGGAAACATAGATGGTGTGGGAGACTTGAGAAGAGCCATTTGTCTGAAGCAGGTGACTTGGATTTGGAGGTTAAATGCCTCGTAGAGGGATGGGGGAGTAAATAGTTGGTAGAGCCAGGAGGCTTCCAGTAAAAAGTCAGGTGTTGTTTGCATTCTTTGGTGTAAGGTTTGAGGCCAGATTTATTTTTTTTTACTTTGTTTTTAATTTAATTCTTGTAATGCAGCTACATCTGGAATCTCTTCTGGGACATTTTCATTTAATGATGCTGTGTATTTATGGAGTATAAGCCCCATCAGAGAAGAAGCAAGGGTCCACTGAAGGGAGACTGCTGCATGAAGCAGAGCAGAGAAGGGGTGAAATCCCCCTTATGTGTGATCCTCGCTGCAGCTGAAGCAGAGGATATGTTTGCCAGTTCACATAACCCACAAGCAACCCGTTACTTGAGGGTAGAACGTCAGTTTATTGAAAAACCCTAATGAGAGTTAGTTGGGAAGGATTGATTTATAAGAACAGTTAAAAGGGAGCCAGAATGCACGGGAAGGATGAGTGACAATAAAGAAAGAACATACGGATTGTAGCAACCATTAATGTACGAACAAAGCAGGAGTGGAGGGCAAAATAATGTTTGGCTCCCAGCAGAAGTATAACAAAGTTAAGTGTTGCTTCACTTAGTTTTAAGTTGTGGCTCAGTAAAGCACATATTGGCAATAAAATCTACTTTCTCTTCCCAAAGAAAAAAGTAAAAATTACTTTGAGAAACAAAAAAAACCCAAATTAAGAAAATTCTAAGAGTATTGTATCAGGGACTGTCTCCTGCTGTGGGAGTAGATGTTTTACTGTGACAGGTAAGATCCAGTCATTCATAGACAGTTCGAGAGTGAACTCTTATGTCCACATGAGAACTGTGCAAAGTGTGTTCTTTGGGTGGTGTTTTTCATTGTTGCCTTTCAGCTGAAATAGTAAATAGTCATCAACAGCTTTTCAAAACCTTTTGCTGCTTCTAGTGCTTGATTCGAGTTTTTTCACTGTACAAGGTTTGGCTTGGGCTCAATTATAGACTTTATAACTATGTTTTATCTAACTGCTTCAGTTGTTCTGAATTACTGTGTTCCCACTTATTCCTTACCAGAATCTTCCTACAAAAATCATTTTGACCTTACTCTTTGAGATTAGGTACCATCTTTTTCTATTGCTTATTTTTTTAATATAGCCCCGATCCATTGCTGAGCCTGCTGAGCGCTCCTGTAGTGCAAATATTAATTTGACCAATTTCCTCTTTTGCTCCACCTATGTTTTTATGCTTTTGTGAGCTTCATGCTGTGTAGATTCTGGGGAGAAATGGATATTATCAGGTAGTAAGGAAAGGTAGTACAGCAGTATTCTGCTTAAGTGCAATCATTAATGTAAAATACCCTTTGCTGCTTTTCTCAGAAGCATTCCCTGTAGTCACTCTAGATAGAAAACCAGGAGTGATCCCTGAGCAGTGAATAGCTCAATTATTTGCATGTAAATAGTGTTTCTTTGACTTATTATTTTTATGATACAATTTTAAACTAACAGCAGACAATCACGTCTTTTGTTTTGTTTGTAAATTAGGGTGATTTGTCTCCATTTTTTTTTCCCCCCCTTGCTTTAGTTTTTCCCTGTCTTGCATCTCTTCAAGAAATTGCTATTCAGTGGAGTGAGGCAGAGGTCAGGGCAGGCCAGTGCGGACAACTGAGGACACCCTCGCTAATTGCGTATTCACAAAGGGAGCGGATGCACAGTCCAGAACAGGGCCATGCTGCTGCCTTCAAATGCAGCCAGTCTAGAAAGCAGCAGTACAAGTGTTTGCCCTAAAAACCAGTCGCAGTCTGTACTCTTGAAGTGCATTGTTTTTTAAATGCTTCTTTATAGCAACAGCTTCTTCCATTTTTACCAGACTTTATGCCCTTGCAGCCGTCTTACTGATCCGGTAGCTTGGAAACGGTGGTTTGGTTGGCATGCTTAGGTAGGTGTGCAAGCTCTAACCTAACGATATTTGAGAAGTAAGCAGTGCCCTTCATTTTTGTCCCGTGCCAACAAGAACATCAGATGCAATATTTGTGAGGCTTGTGCGTTACTATAGCACTGCAAAGAAAAGTTAGCTTGCAGCTGCCCAGCACTTTAAGGACATGGTAAGGCTTTAGCTCTGAAACACAAAGACATCACAGCTGATGACACCCAGGAATTAATATTTAACAAAATTTCTTCTGTTTAGGACAACCATCAGAACAATTTGAAATACTTGAAATGGGGGGAGGAGGGAAAGAGAATGAGCTGAGATAGTGTCCTAGCCACTGCTTTCTGAAACCTGGATTTGAACAAACTTCAGAAGATTACCATGAAAAATTAGTTTAAGCTCCAGTCCTTTCCATGGCTTTTCAGGTGTTCACTGCAGAATGGCAGCAAGTCTTGTAACAGTACAAGTACAGTCCTGCCTGTGGGGGGTTTAAAAATTAACAGAATTCTGAAGTTCTT
Organism: Mesitornis unicolor; assembly: GCF_000695765.1. NCBI lineage: Eukaryota > Metazoa > Chordata > Aves > Mesitornithiformes > Mesitornithidae > Mesitornis > Mesitornis unicolor. The sequence continues at coordinate 96,880 of NW_010156398.1, forward strand.
CAGGAAATTTTATATCATACGTGCTGGGATCAAGCCCTATGCTGCCCTCATTTTACATACACATTTTAAACTGGTAGAAACTTTGGGGTGTGAAGAAGTTCTTGGGCAATTTTTTAGCCCCAAAAAGGTTAAGGGAAGCCTAGAAGCAAAGGAGGAACCTGAGATGGGCATTAGGCAGGTTTGTTCAGCATTTCTATAGCTCCTCTTAGTAATCGATAGCATCCTGCTCTCCAGAACATCCCCCAAAATATCTGTAGTTTACAAGTGAAGCTTCTCCTTCTCCCCAGTGAAATAATAATTTTGGTTTGGTTTGTTTCAGAGCTGGAAAAGGAGATCACCAGGAGACCAAAGAAAGTCTGCATTGTTAAAGTGGTGGGAACAAGGAACCTGTGGAAAAACATTGTAGTATTGTGTGTGAACTCGTAAGTCCAGTCTCTTTCTGTTTGAATAGTTGTGAAGGTGGTGAACTGGAAGCAGTACTGGGAAATGATGGAGGAGTTCCTCTGTTTCCCAGTGTGGGACCCTTCACTATTGTCTTTGATAAATGATCCTGGAAAACCGCCAGCTGCTGCAGGGAATTATTTTTTGTGGCAAATGTGGAGGAACTCACTGGCTGTTTCAGGGAGCAGCACCACGTGCCTTCTCAGGCATTGTGCTGCAAGCACATTGCTGTCACCAGTGGTCTCACGTGGCCACGTGCTGGTACATGCTCACACATGCAGACATCTGCTGCTGGCATCTTGGGTGGGATTTTTGAAACCATTAATGCCACAGGAGAACAAGTTCAAGTTGTTTACATCTGATATGCCTGCGTTGCAGAGGAAGATGTTGCTTGCCAGAAGATATGAAACTGCTCCCTTGTGTAACTGCTGTCCTTGATAGGTCTTCAAAAGTAGATTACAGTCTTTCACAGAGAAATGTGGTGCCTGTGTCCTAAGGCTTCAGCTTGGACATGCTTATGTGAGCAAAACCAGGCATCTGCCTGAGGGTTTTGCAGGCTACAGGCTCTGAGACCTTCTGTCCAAAACTGAGCAGCTTGTAAAGACGAAATATGGGCTGAAAATTTAGCCTCTAACCAAACCCAACTTCTGGGGGGGTGTCAAGGGTAGATATCTAATTTTGCTATCTCATAAATGACCACTTTTTTCAAATGAGAAGTGGGGAGAAGACGGGAAATCCCCCATCCTCTACTCTTTTTAGAAGTACATAGCTCTCTTGTGTTTTTTTCTTCATTGTTTCGGGGCCCTATCCTGCAGCCTTCACTGCTGTTAACAGGATGAGTCATAATGCAGACTGGACAGCCCCTGCGCTGGTCAGATAGTCACCCCAAAGTACGTGGACTTCAGGGGTCTGTCTCCAGTGTTAAAAGTTGCAGAACCGACTCAGGGTTTATGATTTTGTGTTTCTTTCTCCCACCTACTGGTGGGTGACTTCCTGTTCTGAAACAGCATTTTCCTCTTAGGCTGAGCTGGTAGATTTAATAGCCAGTGTTGACTGTATCTGTGAAAAACCTTTTACATGGAGAATTCTCCCCTTCTCCCTTACCCTTTTTAAGTACATACATTTGGAAATTCCCTAAACCAGAACTAGAGAGCCCAAATAATAACTTCTGGCGATAGTGCACAGAGGCTATTTGCCATTCAAGTAGAGCATGAATCAGATGTGTATTTGAGGAAATAGCTTTCATGTTTGTTTTTAGGGGGTGGGAAAAAAAACCTATTTAATTTTAATTCTGTTATTCCTGTTAGATGAGGTTGTGCTGAATTTTAGCATGGAATATGGAGAAGAAACCTTTTGCATTGAATGATGAGATATCAAGGGAGATAAATGTATTTAGTTTTAAAAGCAAATGTTTTGAGCTGCTCAGCAAGTTAAGACAATAGTGTATTCCCAGGGAAGCAGGCAGGAAGGCAAAGTCCAACTGATACAATAAGTTAATTTATAGGTCATGGCCTAAATAACAGCTTCAGCAAGTATGTTTGCACACACAGAAGAGAGAGAGAAAAGATACACACTGGTTAACTCTGCCTTCTTATTGAATATTGTTTTGCTGATTAATATTTCTATTATGGGAGGAGTCAGTTATAATCTAGCTATCCAAAGCAAATGTCATTATGTTGTCACAGCCAGTACTTGTGCTAGGTTTTTATCAGGGGGAAAGTGTTTGGTGTTAGGGTCTATTTTTGAACTGTAGCATTGATGCACAAAATCGCAAGAGAAATTCCCCAGGCCCTGGGCTGTCATGTGCTCAGCAACTGCGTATTCCCCCAGCTGTTTCTGCGCTTACACTGACAGAGCTTCAGATTCCTGACATTCAGAAGGATAGAGGTGTATCAGTGTAATGTAACTGCCATTCATTTTTTTGGAGATCTGGATTTGTGCCTGACACTCTGTCAGGCACAATTAATTTGTGACACGAGGTTTGTCTGGTCTAAATTCCGGAGGCAGGAGGCCCTTCCTGGCAGGGGTATTTGTGCTGTGGTGGGGACACTTGGAAATACTGACCTCCCGTAGCAGCTCTGCTGCAGTTTTGCACTCTGTCAGGGGTGATGTTGGGGCTTCTCATCTGACTTCTGTACCTCCAGCCCCCTGTTTTTCTACACCCCTCTTCCCCTCCTTCCCTTCCCCTCCCC
>NW_010156399.1:0-2812 GCF_000695765.1 Mesitornis unicolor
GTTATGTGCCACCTTTACCTTAAACCCACGTGTGAGCAGCACTCTCTGCCCCAGGGAAGGATGCAGCTTGATCACACACATGGCAGATGAACACCAGTGGAGCTGGGGAGCTGGAACCTCCAGGACTGGAACCTCTCTTGGCCTCTGTCAGGCCTTTCCCTGAAGCGTGGGCTCTGGTGTCCCTGCAGTGGCCTGGCAGAGGGAAGGTGCTCACAGAAGGTGTTGGTTGGCACAGGCCAGGAGCTTGAGGGTCTCAGGAAACTCAGGTGACCTGGACAGGCTGGGGATTTGGGTCCAGGGGAACCTTGTGAGGTTCAACAAGGCCAAGTACAGGGTCCTGCACCTGGGTAGGGGCAATCTTTGTCCCTGATACAAGCTGGGAGATGCTGTGCTGGAAAGCAGCCCTGAGGAAAAGGACTTGGGGTACTGGTGGATGAGAAGCTGGACATGAGTCCCCAGTGTGCATCTGCAGCCCAAACCCAACCCCATCCTGGGCTGCATCACAAGAAGTGTGGCCATGGGGCCAGGGAGGGGATTCTGCCCCTCTGCTCTGCTCTGGTCAGACCCCACCTCCGGTGCTGTGTCCAGCTTTGGAGTCCCCAACACTAAAAAGGACATTGAAGTGCTGGTGCGGGTCCAGAGGAGGCCACAGAGATGATCCAAGGGCTGGAGCAGCTCTGCTATGGAGACAGCTGAGAGAGTTGGGGGTGTTCAGCCTGGAGAAGAGAAGGCTCCAGGGGGACCTTACAGTGACCTTCCAGGACCTGAAAGGTGCCTATAAGAAAGCTGAGGAAGAGCTGTTCATGGGACATGGAGCGATAGAACAAGGGGTGATGATTTTAAACTGGAAACGGTCAGATTTAGGTTGGATATGAGGAAAAAGCTCTTCCCCATGAGGTGGTCGATCAGTGGCACAGGTTGCCCAGAGGTGGTGCAGGCCCCATCTCTGGAGATGCTCAAGGCCAGGCTTGATGGGGTCTGAGCACCCTGATCTGGTACCGATGTCCCTGTCAGTGCAGGGTTGGACTGGATCAGCTTTAAAGGTCTCTTCCAACCCAACACATTTTGTGATTATAAACACCAGGAAAGTTCTGCAATGTCCAGAGCCTAAGGAGGAGCACAGGAGCAAGCTCAGAGACTGGCGCCATCAGGTAAAGGTGCCCCTTCAGCAGAAGGAAGAGCAATATACCTCTTCTCAGGGTGAGACATGATTGAGATTTGCTTTGCAATACAGCCCTAGCAATTGTGAAAATTCCATCTTCATTTGCAATTTGACATTCCCCAACAAAACTGGATTTCTTGAAAACCTTCACCTATTTGGGAAAGGAGGAAGAAAACGCTCAGCCTCGCTCGAGGAGTCATCTTCAGGGTTTTGTCTTCACAGGCCAGCTGAGAAAACGTAACTGAGTTGCTGGATGTGCTCTTCTTCAGTGCTAGCAAGGGGAAATTTAGCTAAAATAAAGCAAAGCTTCCACCTGTAAAAGAGTAAAGTGGTTATTGCTGTTGGTAGCAGCATCTTCATTTTGAAACATGGAGATCTGCAGGCAAATCTTCTGAACTCTCCCAGTGTCACTGTGCAGTGATTCTTTACAGCCTCCTAATGCAAATATTCAGGGTAATACAAGTTTTCTTTTAATTAAAAGCTCAGGAGTTAGAAACTCATCCATTTTTAATTAATTGTGTAGTAATAGATTTTCATTTTTGTTTAACTTGTGGGATAAGAAAGAGGTTTAAGGTAATGATTACACAAAATCCTGTTCAGTACACACCTACATAATAAAACAACGGGACGCCACTGCACAGACGTACCCGGTTGTAGAGAACCGGTTCTGTGAGGGGGGATCGCCGGGTTTGTGCTGAAAGTGGAGGGACACTGCAACAAGAGGGGTCCTGACAGGGTGGGGGGGTCCTGACACATGGCGGTGCAGGCGTAGGATGAACATCCTCCATTGGAGACCTCCCAAAGGGCAGCAGCGCACGCAGCTTTCTAGCTTGAAAGAGTCCAGCAGGGCCACAGAGATGCTGGAGGGAGTGGAGCATCCCCTGCTGAGGAGCGGCTGAGGGAGCTGGGGCTCTGGAGCTTGGATTCCTGGGGATCCATTGGGAAAGGGCAGTGTCAGGAGGAAGGAGCCAGGCTCTGCTCTGGGATGGCCAATGCCAGGACAAGGGGCTCCAAGCTGGAGCACAGGAGGTTCCAGCTGAAGATGAGGCCAAAGTTTGTGAGTGTGAGGGTTCTGGAGCATGGCCCAGGCTGCCCAGAGAGGTTGTGGAGTCTCCTTGTGTGGAGACACCCAAAGCCCTGGCCGTGTTCCTGTGTGACTGCTCTGGTGATCCTGCTCTGGGGGGTTGCACTGGGGGAGCTTTCCAGGTCCCCTCCAACTCCTGACATTCTGGGATTCTGTGGTTCTAGTGTGGCACATGGCCTGGCACAGGGTGCTGGGCAGCAGTAGGGCGCCTCTGCTGCCCTTTGTGGGGCTTTGGGGGTTTTGAGGTCTTGCCCCAGACATGGGGACTGCTGTGGTATAACCCAGCAAGCAGCTGAACACCACGCAAATCACTCCCTCCCTCCCTCCCTTCCCTGCTGGGATGGAGGAGAGAACTGGGACAGTAAAAGTGAAAAGAATTCCTCAGCTGGAGATGAAGGCTATTTAATAATTATGATAAACCAAACTGAAATAATAATAATACCAATGAATTGGAGTAAAAATATGAGGAAGCAATCAAAGTTACACTCGGCTCACAAACAGCAGTCACTGGCCATGCACTAATAAAAAATGTGACGAGGCGGAGTGAGCCTCAGGAGCCAAGATGG
>NW_010156399.1:2829-4175 GCF_000695765.1 Mesitornis unicolor
GAAAGAGAAGGGATCAAAGGGAAGCGAGGAATGGAGGGATGGTCCCCAGCAAACTCCCCAGTTTGTAGTGAGTGTGGGACAGAACACATCTTCACTGGTCCACTTGGATCACACCTGGATCACCCGTTCTCTCCTAGAAAACCACAGACTTTCCCTTCACCCTCTTTTCCCTTGTACAGAGAGAAAGAAAAGACAATTCTCTAAGTCATTACTGATATGTGAATCATTACTTAATGGGAGAATATTCAGATAAAATCTTAATAAAGTGATTGCCACCTTGTTATACTTTTCCTTAGACATCTTGTACTGGCCACAGCCAGAGGGGCTGAATGGACCCGTGTGACTGCTCCTATTTTCTTCCTGTGCTTGAAAAAGTTATTTTATCTGCTTTTCATGTATAAGGTTTCACTTAGCAGAAGATCTTAAAGAAAAAGCTAATTTCTTCTCAAAAAGACAAACTCAAGGGCTTTTACAACCCCCACACAAAGTGTAACAGGAGCGCTCAGTGAGTTTTTGATATATCAAATGGAATTGATTACATGTGATATCAAGGATCGTGTAAGGTAAATTAATTAAATTGATTAAGTAGGGCTCAGGTGGTCACGGGCAGGTCGCGACGATCTCTGAGCTGCTGCTGGCATGCCAAGGTTTATTAAAATGATAAAGTTACAAAAGGAGAAGATCCTGCTTACTATGCACAGAACAGAAAGAAAGGGAAAAAAAAGGTTAATCAACAAATCATAATCATATAAATGAGCACAAGCTCATCCTGAAAAGCAATTACTTTTCTGGGCAATTTCATTCAACAATGGTAGGCTGTGCTCTTGAATCATGTCTCTAGCAGAGACACAATTAGCACCAAGATGGCCTCATTATGTCCTATCAAATGTAAACAAAATTAAAAAAAGATCGCTTGCAAATACGTCCTGTTCAGTGATTTTCGCGTATTAATAAATTTTATGTTAATTTAATCACAGAATGGATCTTTAACAGTAGGCCTCGTAAATAATTGGTACAAGTCCATTTAAGGCCAGCGTGCCGAACCTTTCCCCCAAAGGATGCCGATTCCCATGTTGGATTTTCTGCAAGTTTCGGCTGTTTATTTTTTTTTTGGCAACTCTTTTGCTTTGGGCGCAACTGCCCCAGACTCAGCCCTGAGCTGCGTCTGAAAGCCAACACGCCTGTTGTCACACTTGAGGTTACGATAGATTTGCGTTTTTCATAAGATTTTGTGTTTTTAGCAAGAGAAAGTCAGCATGTCTGCATGCTCTGTCCCCTCCCGGCCCGTCAGGCCCTGGAGGTGCCAGGGGCGCTCGGCCTCCCCTGCGGCCGGGGGGGGCCTGAGG